>NC_066891.1:10778587-11078587 GCF_022985175.1 Labeo rohita | reverse complement strand
TCACTAGATTTGTAGTCAGATGCGTCACTGAAGCTGGAGTTTTACATCAAAATAAAAGCTCTACTGCCATTTCAGTCAAAATAAAAGCTTAAAAGTGCAGTATGAATTGCTGACGGCTAACATTTTAAATGGGTAACGTTACTGCAGTCCTAATTTAAAATATCTCTTTTAAGTGTAGAAATTAGGGAAGAAGTATTGTAATTTACCTACTGTAGCATAAAACAGAAATAATATGAAATAATAATTTTTATTTATTTTACAGTGCAGTTGTTTTACAATATATGGCTGTTACTATCATAGTAATAACAAATATATACAAATGTTGTTATTATTATTATTATTATTATTATATTGTAATTTGTTTGGTTTCCTAAAACACCAGTGTGAATGTAATTTAGACTGAGACAGTACACCACAAATAAAAAGAGGGTTGAGTCTCCTTTAAAGCTCCGGTACAAGTCAATTGACTTTTTTCTGACTTAAGTTTTCATAGTTAAGAACATGGGTTGGAGCTCTTAATTCTGAACTCTCATAGTGCATTAGACAGAATAATTTAACTTTAAAATGTACAACATTTTATTTTTGTCCAAGTCACTTAATTTGTCTTTTTTTTTTTTTTTTTATTATTGCAATAAATATCATATCATGGCCTTCATATCAAGATATTATCCTATTGTGAGATTTTGATATCGTTACATCCCTACTATATACCATTATTCACCTAGTTTGTAAGTTTTAGTCTGGTTAGTTTATTTCAGAGGGTCTGGTCAAAATGGGAGACCATCTTAATCTCGACAAGACCAGCAAACGAGATGTGAAGGTTTGTTTTTAACAGGAGCACCCTATCAAATAACTTAATATTAATTTGCCCCTTTAAGTCTTAAGTGACTAAATTATTCCGCCTGATTTTTCACTTTTTTGAGCGGCGAGGAAGGCCAACGACAGGCCATAATTCACGCCAGCTCAGCTTCCTTCCCCTTAATAATTTTCTCACACAAACAATGTTGACCTCTGTCCACGTGTGTTTCGCTACACTCCCGTGTGACAGGTCGTAACGCGCGGCGCGGAAATCCAATGTCAATACCGGTAGAGTCGCTGGGGGTCCCTGTCCGCGCCGCCCCATAAAGACTGTCATAAATACGGTAAATACATCAGTGTATATGGTGCACGTTAAGAAATACCGCATTTTCACGGTGAGATTAACTTTATGAATGGGTTTGTGGGTCACGGATGGTTTGGCGTGTCGTTTCATTTGAGGCGGATTGAGGATGGTTCAGTGCCCTCAGATATTTAACCGCCGGTTACCGGTTCTGTGATCGGTCTTTTTCCTCATAACGGCTCACCTCTGGATTTGGCAGCAGTGGGTCGCGGCCGCCGCAATGGGGTCTCTCTCGCCTTTCTTTCAAAGGGATTTTTTTTCTTAATAGTTTTTTCTTCCTCCCATATACCCGCGTTCCTCGCGCTGCCACTTCCGCTATAAAGCCCTTGGCTGGCTGCCACGCGGCCATTAGCACTAGCAAAATAACTGTTAACAATATGGTGCCCAGACACAGCAATTCCGACTCTAAAGTTTAACCAGCCGACATGGTTTGAGTCCAGTGATGCCAGAGGTTACAGGGCGAGGATTAGTAAACAAACGCATTTTACACTTGAGTGCAGTCTCATCTGTGCAGTAAGTGCACAGTTCGTTTTTATTGATGCTTCACACCTGAGAGACAAAAAGGAACACGTTCATTTATGGTTTAATATTGCGAAGACGTTTATGAAAAATATTCCGTTAAATGCAATTATAAATAAGACTAATTTTAGTCGTGCAATGCTGAGGAAAAAACAGAAATGTTAATTGCGCGCTGCGGGATAAAGAAAAAGCGCACGCGGTGTTTCCTCTGTTTTCTATCACAAGGTAGATTATTATGAGCTGAAAAGGCCCGTTATTAGGCACGTGTCATTCTACGAACGGATTCCACACATGCATTAAAGGTGTTTTAGGTAAATCAGGAACGAAATGTGCAGTAAATGTAATGGAAATTATATTCTGCATGATAAATTGCCAATACAAGTTTGAGAACAATAAATAGTTTTTGTACATTAACTTTATAATTCTAAAAAGATTACAGCAGTTAAAATATGTTGTATACATATTCGGTAATAACAATAAAATAAATATCAAAACAGCATAAAGGCATAGAAAATACGCGTTATTTGCAGATTATATAATTCAAGACCAACACACAATTCAAAACCGATCTAATTACATAATGGTTGAACAGAGTATGAAATTTCTTAAGGTGATCACATCAAAATTGATATAATAATAATATTAATATTATTAATATTAATAGTATTGTGGTGATAATGTACTGCCGTCATAATAAAGCCACGTCAACAGTATAACTTGGTTCATAATTTGTGCATGAATGTACAAGAAAGACAACCATAACCCATATCTAGAACTACAATAATTTTAGTAGGCAAATTTTATAAAATATATTTGTAATAACATTAAGAAGAAATGGTTTGTTTCAAAGTAAAGTGTTCAGGTTTTGTTTTCCATACTGAAAATATCGAACATGTGTTGGCCAGCCTCATGCAACGTTTAGATCAAAATTAAACTCGTTACCAGAATATCAGGAGCAGAGCTCTACGCGCATATTGGTAAACCAATGCACAAAAATATTTTGGTAATATTAATAACCCAAAATGTTACTGAAAATTAGGCTATACAATGTTTTTAAGTTTTTAAATATTAAATGCATTCGATTTCTATTGTGTTAATCATTTAGGCTGCATGGGCAGCCAAGACCGAACGTATGAGGATCGACGTATTTAGGTATTTACTAAAGGAATAATATGTAATTAATTTAGAATAAATCATAATTCCAATAACTAAACTAAAATTCTATTTTTTCTAAACTTAAACATACTACTACTACTACTACTAATAATAATAATAATAATAACAATAAATGTATTATTGTTGTTGTTTTTTGTTATATACTTCTAAATTATTTTATAATTTTCTAAGAAATTTAGGCCACCACAACACGAAAAAAATATCATCCATATATTTTTTTCGTATCTATATTGTACTGGTCAACAATAATAGTGGATGTTATTATAATGTTATAATTAATGCAATCTGGAAAACATCAGGCTATATTCTCAGTAAATGACGTGACATTAAACAAAGAGTGAGTTAATGTTGGTAATTAACTGGAGAATGCGGTAAAATAATTGAAAGTATATTAAAATGCCAGTTTCATGTACGTCTGCTATATTTATTTTATGCATGTGCATATTTATTTTATGAATATATAGCGCAAAATATTGCTGCTTTAGCACAGACAATTATGACATACAATTTTGTATAGAAAACAGTGTAAAGATAAATTGAAAGTGAACCGTTTTATTAAGAGTCGGCTGTCTTTTCAGCTTTTTTATTTGAGTTAACTGCATTTTACAATATTATCATAAAAAAACAATATTTTAATAAAATATGTATGATTTTAAAATACAATAGCGTATATTTTATTTAATTCTGTTTTAGGGCACTGCCATGTCCGTGTCTCTCTCTTTTTTTCTTGTTCGTTTTTTTTTTTTTCTTTACTGCGCATTGTGTATATGTGCATAATACACAGGCTTACTCCAAGGGTTCTCACAAGCGCGTGGGACAAGAATTCTCCAAATGGCCGTGCAATAATTTGCACGTTCCAAACGGTGGGTAGATTATGGCTCTGGAGCATTGTACATTACACCCACAACATACTCTAAAAATCACATTGGTTTACATACACTGAATCATCTAAAAGCATGATAAGTTACGCGACTTGGCCTATATTTGGAAGGAAAAAAATCTCGCTAAAAACAGGCTTAAGACAATCTGGTCTTTGGCCAGTTTCTCTGAAATCATCTGAAATATCCCCCCCCCCTCGATTTTACTATATAATAGAAATAACAATAGTAAAAACAAAATACGAAAACAGTCTATAGAAAATACCCCATCAATCATAACGCTCAGCCGTGTGTTTATTTAAAGGAAAAAAAAAACCTTCTTTAAAGCTAAAGGCTATTCATTATTGCCTTGTAAATTTGCCTAATTTATATTCAAACGTATAAAAATCAACGCAAACGCTACTTTTTAAAATAACAAAACTTTTTTTTTTATTTTCTAGCCTATTTGTATTGTTTTTTGCAGGAATGCGTTGTAAAAATAGGCTACCCAAAAATAATAATAATAGTATTATATAAAATTAACAATAATGGTATTTGTTTTGGGGATTTATAGTACCAGGAAATTGTGTCTCGTAGTAAAAATGACTGCTTCTTGGGGACTTGTATTTAGAAACTGTAGACTGCACGTCTCATGTCAGGTTAGTTTGACATGTCTTATTAGTGGGCCTCACGCAGATACAGGCGTAGATTTGGTAATAATTCTACACGATTGGCTCACAAGGGCTAGTGGGGAGGTAATGCGGAAGCATGTGGAGCATGTGCAGCCGCAGTGTGAAAATGATCGCAATGCCGCGAGCATGACTGGAGCTCAGTGAGCGAGAGATAATTCATTCAGCCAGGCCGCTTTACCACATATGGGCGGAACGTTCTACACGAGGGGCAGAAACGCTGCGCGCCTATTGGCAGAGACCACCGCTGATTGACGTGAGGCGCCCCGCCCATCTTCTGCCCTGCTTATTGGCACTTTAACGAATCCCGGCCACTGCCTTGGTGTCTGTGCGCGTTGACAGACCGATGAGACTGTTTTAAATAGACTGTCGCTTCGTTTTCAGCGTCTTTGTCACATCGCCCGTGGTAATTAGCTACTGAAGCGGACTATTCGGACTCGAGGAATGCTAGATTAAGTGCTGTTGCAAATGCACTTCTCGTGAACTTCTTTCTCGGCCAATCTGTCTTCTCGGTTTGATACCATGGCTGAGAAACGACGGTCCCCGTGTACTATGAGCCTCAAAGCGCACGCATTCTCGGTAGAAGCGCTTATTGGCACGGAGAAAAAAAGAAAGCTGGAGGAGGACAGCGAAAACTCATTTGAGGAGGTAAACGAAGTGTCGAACCTGACAGAAAGCCCGCAACCACAGACTGGGAGAACTTGTCCAAGCACCAGGAGTTGCGAGATAGACTGCGCAAGCGACGAATCCCGTAAGTAGCCTTCTACAGTTTGTGTTTGTGATTGCAGCTAAAACTGTTAGAAATATAGTTATGCGTGACACGAACGCAAAACAAACCACAACTCTAAAACAATTTATATTTCAATATAATTCTTTCTGCTGAAAAGTAACACTGCACGATGAAAATAAAGGCTACCCGATGTTATTCTGTACTTCCTCTCGTTTGTTATCCCGTATTGTTTTGCAAATAACAACAGGCTTCTAAATAAATATGAAACAATAATTACCATTAAAGAAGAGAGTCATTTAACTAACAAAATCCTGTACAACGTCAATAAATTCTTAGGTAAAAATGCCTCTGTCATTTAGAGATGACAAAAATACAAGAAGTACAGTGCATAAACACAAAATAACACAGTTATGAGTCTCATAAATATAGGCACTAAGAGAGTGACTAATCTATTCTGTGTTTATGAGTTTGGCCACAATCATAAACACTCAAATTAACTTGCCTTCACGAAAGCCTAAATAGGCCTATTCACCAAAAAAAAAAAAAAAAAAAAAGTTGTCATTGTACAAATAGAATATATAAAGGTCGATTCACTTTTTTGATGTCTCCTAGAATTGTGTTTCAAAGCAGTTCTTGTAATTCGTCACAAATGCATTACATACATTTAATTCTTAATAATAATTCCATGACTGCTTAAGTGGCGCCAAATCAAATAAATGAAAAACAACTTGCAGAATATTTATAAATGCATTGTAATGTTTAACAGCATTAAATATAAAATATAAAAAGTCTATAAAGATATCCAATGTCATCTGATCCAGGAAGATAACACAGGTCAGAAAACCATCGCAAATCCTTTTGCATGCCACTTCAACACATTTGTTATTGCAGCAATAGTTTAAATTAAACGTTTTCTACATGCTGTTAAAATATACAATAATTAAGAGCGTTTTTTTCTGTCTTTCTCAGCGGAGTCTGAGGACGTGTTGTTGGATAGCCCACAACCTGCATCCCAAGGCTCGCAGGTCGTCGTGCAATCAGGGACGAGCACCGGAGAGGAGATGCGTGTGGACCTGCAAGGCTCCGACTTATGGAAGCGATTCCACGAGATAGGAACTGAAATGATCATCACCAAAGCCGGCAGGTGCATCACACAAAACATGCTGTACTTACGATAATTAAATAATAATTAGCTAAAATCATCATATATTTGTACTTGAACATACTGATAATATAAAGACGGTTTTATATATTCTTAGTAGAATACGCTATATGACTCATTTTAATTTTTTAACTGAATTAGTCTATGTTAAATGTGTAGTCTCTTTTGAAAGACGTTAGATGAAAATGTTTCTTACAGATACATGGATTTTGGGAACGAAGTTCTGAATTTAACCAGGGATTGCTGCAAAAATCCTAAAAGTGCCAAACCGTGTTATAGCGCTTATAGTGTTGTTTTTAAGTACATATTTATTTATATATTTAGGTCTGGTTTGTGCATTACTCAATTTGGTTTGTGCTTGTATTCATTGTTGATTTTTGTAGAATTGCATTTGTTCACTAATAATATATTTAAATTATCTGACAACTAATAATTAGCCTAAATACAAAATTATATATTAAAAAAAAACAAACAAAAACAGGTATTTGTTGTAAATGGACAACGCGCTGCGTTTTATATACTTTAAAAATTATACCCACAGTAGTGTAAAAACAGCGTTCTTAGTAAATCTGGATTTTCCCTACGCTATGTATAATGAAAATATTAATATACAATGTCATTTTCTCCCAGGCGAATGTTTCCCGCGATGAGAGTTAAGATTGCGGGATTGGATCCTCATCAGCAGTATTATATCGCTATGGATATTGTTCCTGTCGACAACAAACGCTACAGGTGAGCAATTTACCAAACTTGTCCTCCCAACTGCTCGCTGTAGGACAGCCTGTTGTGGGCTATTGTAGACAAATGATCAAAACGGTCTGAAATGTGCAAACATAATATTGAACATTTTGAACGAACCGTCTCCACAAATGGCACTCCCGGACTTTGTTGACATGTTCAGTCCGCCCTTTTGCGATGCCCTTTTGGAGCTTGACCTGCTGGGACCTGAAGGTCATGAGACAACTGCAGTCAAAACAAATTCATAACGTTAGTTTATGGCGGGCTGCTCGGTGTAACGTTATCTGAATATTTTTTGTACAGAGGGACTATGAGGGTTCTGAATCACCCAGCAAATAAAAGGACAGGTTGGGGAGTCTTAAAATATTTTTTAAATGTATATATTTCAACAAATGTTTCGTTTGTAACTACAAACCTTTGAATTTTGAAAATCAAAATCCGCTAAAATAGCGTCTGAGTGAGGAAGTAACCATAGCAACAGTCATCCGCTTAAGTTCCTTTAGTTTATTATCGGTACAAAACTTAACGTATGTCATTAAATTATTTTTTACACAGCACTCATAGGCTATATCACAGAAACCTGTTTTGTTTTAAACGTCTTTAAAGTCGCAGACCTCTACTAGAGTCATACAAACCATTTGCGTTGTGTGACGAACCTCAATTAACGTTACATTGCGTCTTGAAAATTGCTGCGAGAAACTGCTTTGAAACATCGAGCCGTGTATGATATTACATTAAATTCACGTTATGTAAAATTCACTGACTTTTTTCCCTTCCAAGGTACGTGTACCACAGCTCTAAGTGGATGGTAGCGGGTAACGCCGATTCTCCTGTCCCTCCGCGTGTCTACATTCATCCCGACTCGCCTGCTTCCGGTGAGACGTGGATGCGCCAAGTTATAAGCTTCGACAAACTCAAGCTGACCAATAACGAGCTCGACGACCAAGGCCATGTAAGAGAATGTTTAGTTATTTATATATAAAAATACGTTTCTTAATATAGATGTTTTTTGTAAAGTTGAATAAGAAAAAAACTGCACATTTCTTCTATTCTATGCATCTAGTTTATGTTAGGCCTAAGAGGAAACCTGTAAACATATAACTGTTTGATGAGCTGATGAAGGAGACCTACAGAATTTCCTTCTGTGATCCTGAAATAAATTAAATGTTATAATTAGACAACTCTTTTCATGCACCTCATACACACATGCTAGCCATTGTCGCCCAGTGTGCATTTTGTTTTGCTGTATTATTTTAAAGGCCTAAACATGTTGTAATGTGGAGGGTTGTAAACAAACTCAATTGAAAGCATCCCCAGGGCGAGGCAGTTAAAGGCCTGTTTGGCCTTTGAAAATGGAGGCATGTGTGTTTTTATTGAGGTAGAAAACTGCTTTGGTAATTCCTCCGTTTCCCACTCTAAACATGGATGCGCGATGTAATGTTTTCCAGATCATTTTGCACTCTATGCACAAGTACCAGCCCCGTGTCCACGTCATCCGCAAGGAGTGCGGTGAAGAACTCTCGCCCGTTAAGGCGGTTCCCACTGGGGACGGTGTCAAAGCATTTTCCTTCCCTGAAACTGTCTTCACGACGGTGACAGCATACCAAAACCAACAGGTAATTGATAACACATCATGCTATAACTGTCCAATGCACAATTTGATAACACAAATCATAAAGCTGTTACTAAGGGTCACATCAATTCTTGAAATGTGACCCTGGACCACAAAACCAGTCATAAGTAGCATGGGTATATCTGTAGCAATAGCCAAAAATACACTGCATGGGTCAAAATTATAAATTTTTCTTTTATGCAAAAAAATCATTAGGATATTAAGACCATGTTCCATGAAGATATTTTGTAAATTTCCTACCGTAAATATATTAAAACTTAATTTCTGATTAGTAATATGCACTACTGAGTGGTTCAATTGGACAACTTCGAAGGGAGATTTTCTCAATATTTTGATTTTTTTGCACCCTCAGATTTGGGATTTTTAAATAGTTGTATCTCAGCCACATATTGTTCTATCCTAACAAACCACACACAAAGAGGTCTTTTCTTTTTATCGGACTGCATTATTATAGCTTAATTTTTTTATAAAACAAACATGCAGAAAAGCCATGTCAGCCACAACAAAAATGCCTATTTATTTTTGTCCAAGCAAGACAAAATGTTAATGTACATTAGCTTAACACTGCTTTGGAAATAAAAAAACAAGCACAGAAGCAAGTATCAACAATATAAATCATTTATTATTTTGTTATAAGATATGCAAATTTAAAATAGTAATCAGCTACAATTGTGTAATTTTGAACATTTAGTTTTGCCTCAGTTACAGTACCATCCTCATTATGCTGCTCAGAGAAAATGTATTTATTAGAAAATGTAGTTATTTTTTACAATAAACCCAATTAAATTGCATAATTTATTTAGGTTACAATGCTAGGAAAATGACTTAATTTACAAGATGTTTAATTGAAATAATTATACAAATTGCCTAAAGCAGTTGGGAGTTGAAGGGCTCTCGTTCTCTTTATTCATAGATCAAAGCCTCTATGAGACTGAAAGAATGAGCAGCACCCCATAAAGGGCAATTTATTTATAAAGAGCACAGTTGCATATGTGTTTATTTAGGCATACATTGACTTTCCTGTGCCAGCAGTTCAGAAGCAATGTATTGATAAATTGCAACATTAAAAAGAGAGAGAAGTACTTTAGAGATTTTATTTTTTATTTTTCATTGAAATTTGAGTTTGTTTTGATTTGCTGAAACAGATTAATACCAGAGCATGTTTTAGATAAGTTAAAGCTTGAAATCTTATCATCGTTTTTGTGTTAACTGCCAAGTTTTAGAAATGATGTCATCCATTTGTCTGAGCTTATAAAAACACAACACACATGCTCTCTCTCACACACATACGGAAGCAAAAAGCTTATAAAATAAACCCACACACATTGCATTGTGGGATGAGGGTCACTGGTGCTAGGTCAGGGCATTTGACATTACAGGCTTTGGGTCAGTAAGGAGAATGTGTTTTGTGTGTGGATCTTTTACAGATAACAAGACTGAAGATCGACAGGAACCCATTTGCAAAAGGATTCAGAGACTCAGGAAGAAACAGGTAAATTTAATATGTACAGATATTTGTTAGATAATACTGGAACTAAGGGAAAACTATTCTCCAAGGTTTTTAAATACATTTTTATTGATGTCAAAAACTTATCACAGCTGAGTCAAACCCATCTAACACAGAGTAGATCATAGTCTTACTAAATTTGGACAAAGTGTGTAGTTTCTGCTCTTTTTGTAAGGCAGCACAGAAATGACACTTCATAACATTTATATTTCTCTAGCTTTATTTGAAGAAACAGAACATTTTTTTGTTGAACTCCTTTTCTGACATCAGTATAAAGTTATTTCAGATCTATTAAACCATATTACAGGATTATCAGATAATTGTTTATCCAAAGGGAAAAGTCTTCTTTCAGCCAAACGAAAAGATTCCAGCGAAGCCCAGACAAAACAAACATAAAAACAGCGTCACATTAAAAACCATTATACAAAAATAAATGCATAAATGAAACGCAGCACAATAAAAATAATCTCCATCTTCACATAAAACAAGAGAAATAATAAACGCGCAAACAGGAAATGGAGGCTTGTGCGACGCTGACTCGCAAGCTCAGTGGGGAAGTTTAACTCTGCTCATTAGTTTTAAACGAGAGCGTTTTTAACACCCTGCTGAATCACACCGGACCACATACATCCACTCCGCGAGGTCTCGCAGAGCACTTAGACCGAGCCCCGTGGCTCAGTGTTATAGGAAAAGTTAAGCAGTTTGCTAAACAAACTCGGCCACTTGATAGCTCAAGTGGTGTGGCTGATAAAACTGGGGCCGAAACAAGTTGAGGCATCTTGTGTGAATTATCGCCTGAGTGGTACTGCGGAGGGGGTGGGGTAACGTCCACGCTAACAAGGCGCACCGAGCACCACCATTACTTCCAGAAAAAGCAAGAAAATACCCCCCTCTCTCTCCCTTTTTCTTTCTCTCTCCTCGTAAAGCTTTAACTGTGGCTTCCTGCACTCTATGTCTGATCCCACCGATAAAGCTATGTGAAAATAATTATAGCCTTGCCATCGCACACACACTTTATGTTCTTCATTACCTGCTCTGCTTTACTGGCCAAATACACAGTGATAAGGAAAGGGCCTTGCGCTAAGATGGCGCACACTGGATTGAACACACCGTTGGAAAGTTTTGCCAGTTCCAAAACACTCGACTGAGAGCTTTACTGAATCACCCTTGCCTTTGTATTTGTAAGCACATTGAGCGTTCTTGTATATGTCAAAAGAGTGACATATGTTTATTAATCACAATGCTTGTGTTGTAGAATGGGACTAGAGGCTCTGGTTGAGTCATATGCGTTCTGGAGGCCTTCACTGAGAACTCTGACATTTGAGGACATCCCTGGAATAACTAAACAAGGTACTGTGTTTGTTTTTCCCTGCCTTAATATATCATTGCACAATATGTTTATTAGTTCTTTTTAAGATTTAAAGTTTGTCACATTAGTGAAAATACAGAGAAACATTGTCTCTTCTATAAATAGGGTAGAGATGTAAGAAGCACCGCTCATACCAAGCAGGTTTTTGTTACTCAGTGTTGCAAATTCATGCTACTAACTTGAAAATAAGCGTGACTTGCCGTGGGGAATTTCTTAGTCCTCAGGCAAAACTCCTGATCGCACAGATTCCTACTGGAAATACAAGCGAATAAGATAAATGTAACCGCATCTTTACATGAATTTCTTTGGAATAACTTGTGCACAAGAGTTGTGCAACCTTAATCTGTTATTTTTTTTATTTTATTTTTTTTTTAATGTACTGCCATTATGACTTATGACATTATGACTAAGCCTGTATGACTTACTTTCTTCTGTGGAACACATAAGGGAATTGTAAAGTGACCCTGGACCACAAAACCTGTCATAAGTAGCACGGGGATATTTGTAGAACAACAATACATTGTATTGGTCAAAATTATTGATTTTTCTTTTATGCCAAAAATCATTAGGATATTAAGTAAAGATCATGGTCCATTTCCTAATGAAAATTTATAAAAACTTAATTTGTGATTAGTAATATGCACTGCTAAGATCTTCATTTGAACAACTTTAAAGGTGATTTTCTCAATATTTAGATTTTTTTTTTGCACCCTCAGATTCCAGATTTTCAATATCGGCCAAATATTGTCCTATCCTAACAAACCATACATCAATGGAAAGCTTATTTATTCAGCTTTTAGATGATTAAAATAAATAATAATTACCCTTGTGACTGGTTTTGAGGTTCAGGGTCACATATTGTAAAACGTCTCAAATTTTTAATGATACAATGAATGTCAGTTGGGTTAAATGTTGTTTGGAACAGTGTGAAGCTATATAAATTAAAGATTTTTCATTTTTGAGTGACTCTAAAAAATGTAAGAATGCACAAATATTTAAATGTATTTCCTGAAACAGGATGCCAAACTGCAATTTGAATGGAGAATTAAAGAATTCTAAGAAAATAATATAACAGCATTTTTAAATTTGAAATTTTAAAATAAACCAATTCTTTAAGTCTGAAATTACTATATTAGAAAACTGAAATTCTTTTATAGTAATTTAAGAATAAATTTGTATTTGTATTTGTATGAATTTATAAATGAACCGTTCATTTCCCAATCTACTGAGGTTATAACATCTGGTTCAAACATTACAATGCATATGATAACTTTTGTTAACTTTACAATAAGTAAATCCATTTCACCAGCTAATTACTCTTCAACAATGATGCTATCGACCTTATTTTTGCCATAAGAGTGGCCATTTGTACATTTTATGGGTGTGGCTTCCAGTCTCATCCGCGTCCAGATATTTTTATCTGTACAAAACAGCTAGTTTTGCTGCTTGATATTGCAAATTGGTGTGTATTACCATATTATTTTAATGTATTATCTTAATTATGAACACAGTGGTTTGTAGTGCAAACCATTCTACCGTTTACTGCACTTTGTTATTCTTCGCGTTATTTTCCTATAGCGGCTAGTGAACTGGGAGTCTTGCCCATAGGCTTACTTCTGCGCTGAAGAATAAGGTGGATAGAACTACTGCCAAAAAAAAGGGTTCTAAGACAAAATGCTAAAAATGCTAAAAACACATAAGGTCCATATTTTATGTCAGTATGTATCACTAAAATGTATGACTGCTCACAGGTGCAGCTGGCTCTCACGGTGTTGTTGGGTCTTCAGCACACACGCATCTCCTGTCCTCGTCCTCCTGCTCTTCCCCTACATTCCACCTGGGTTCTGGGGCGGGGCCAGTTTGCGATTACTCCACCTGCAGTCGAACAAGCCACCCACTCCATCGCTACGCCCCTCCCCTCTCCGCAGACTCCTACAGTCGACTGGCCAGTCCAGCCGCAGATGCGTTTTCCACTTCTCGGAGCTCCACGTATGTGAGCGGGACCGAAGGTGAAGCGTTCTCGTGCTCACAGACTGGCCTGCCAATCCAGATCCACAGCATGCCAAGCACAACCTCCCAGCTGCAGTACCTAATGCCCAGCCACACCCATAACACGTTTTCCACCAATCAGAGCACACAGGGATCCTATAACGGCTTCCGTCTGCACAGCCCGTACGGTCTGTATGGTTACAACTTCTCCACTTCTCCTCGCCTTGCCACGAGCCCTGAAAAGGCAGCAGCTACGCAAAGTTCATTCCTTGGCTCATCCCCGAGCGGGACGCTGACGGACAGGCAGGTTCTATCCACGGTGGACAGTCTGCACATGCTCAGTAGTAGTCAACAGAATCTTTTCGACTCACGGACTTTGGGGCTGACAAGCTCCACCTCCCAGGTAACAGCCCACATGGCTTGACCTGCGTCACAAAAACTTTGTCGGACTTTAAACTCAGCTGTTTCCTTTGAGTATAAACTAGTTTTGGGACTAGTCAATAGCATAATTTATAATCTGTTGGAGATTCATCACTCTCGCAAAAGAGTTGAGAGAAGGACATACTACAATGAAAATGTAAAGAACTGAGAGAAATCTGCAATATCATTTATGTTTTGTGTAAATGACAGCTGAAGATCACATTGAGGATATTTCTAATAGACTTTATATCATTCTGATGAAGCGGCGCAGGCTATTATTGGACACCAGGGTATGAAAATGCCTGAAGAATCACGTGGGAAGCCCAGAAAACACTTTACAGACAGAGCTTCACGGCATAAAAGGACATCAACCATCGGATCTCATCAAGGTTCAATGAGACCCCAGAACTGCTGGTAGGAGTGTGAGGAGTTTAACAGATGACTTTTGTGAGGCTGGACTCAGTGTCTTATGGACAATAAAACAGAGTTTGGCACTTAAAAGTGAGCAGACTGGGGAAAAAAAGACAGGAAGTTATATCACAAACAGGCTGCAGTTTGCTAGGTGACAATCAGCAGGTAACTGTCACTCAGAGCATATGTTATACTTGTTTGTGCTGAGCTTTTCAGCAGTGGTTTAATCTGAAACTGGACTAGGAAAAAGGAAACGTGGGCTAGTGTTTACAAATTCTCTCCAAGTCGAAGGGTTTTGGTCTGGATCAGCACTGCTGTCTGAGTCTTGGATCAGACAGGGCTGAATGAAACCCGATCCGAGATGATAATTCTCACACTTTATAAATACAACCATTGGCATTCTTCAGAAGGATTACAGTCCTGCCACGAGATACATGCTGATTCCAGGTCAGCTGTCTCGCTCTCGATCCAAGGACTGAAAAGAACGCTTTTCCTTCGCAGACATGTTAGCTTTTGCTAATTTACGTACTAAATGTAATTTTTCACAAATATGGAGAATATGAATATTATTGATACTGTGTAAAGATTTCACTTGCACTTAACGGCAATTTTAAATACTTGCTTTTTAATATCAGGCTTTCTTGCCAGAGTGGCCACAATAGACACTTCCTCCATGTTTGACTCTTGTTGGCCTGAGAATTTGAAAACCATTTGAGCCAAATAAAATATACCCATATGCTAAAGGATAATTGTGGAGTTGTGCATGTGCGTTTCAGCATCAGATGCTTCTCTTGGGGTCAGGCAAAGGTTCTGAATGCCTAACAAATGAAAAATACCACCAGGGGCTCCTGTAGAGGTGCACACACACAAACAAAATGCATTCATCCACACAAAGACATAAAGTTTGAATCTTTAACCTTACAGTTAAAACAGTTTAAAGAAAAAAAGATGAGAGATCACACATGTCAACAACGTTTTGATGTTTATAAACAGCATATTTTATGTTTATGTGACACGGTAAGCGAGTTTGACATCTTCATGTACTTATAATGTGGTTGGGTTTCAGTTTAGAATGTATGTGTGCATCTCAAAGAGGTTAAGCATGAGCTTCTAAACACTACTAACTTTCAACACCTTATATACTGCAAATATAAAAACAAAATATAGCTGCAAGCAGCAATTACCAGGGTTTAAGAGCTTTAAGACATTTGGGCATATATGAAAAAAGACATTATTTAGCAAGCCTAAACCACCTAAACACATTTTTAAAATTATTTTTGTCAAATCCAGCTAATTTACCATAGAAATATTATGTTTTTTAACGTTTATGACTGTTACAGTGCCAGCTGTGGTCCAATCTCCTTAAAACTTCAACATTTTTTGATAATTATTGACCTAGAGAGTCCAGAGAATTGTACTGCAGTGTTTTTTTCCAGGTGAAAAACCTAGGACTAGTTTGCAAAAGTAGGTTTTTGACATCTTCTCAATCATTTGACAAAGATTCAATTGACAGCAGTGGTTCTAGAGGCAAAGTTGTCCATAATTACGAATTCTATTCTATGATACAAATATTATGCATATGTTTGAAAAACTGTGCAATGTAAAATCATTTACGCCCTTGAAAAATGCAATATGGCACCCCAGAGGCCGATTTCTTTCAAATTTCTCACAGACCTTTGGGGCCATGAGTCGAACAGGCCCACTGAGTTTCCTTCCGATTGGCCTCCGTTAACCTTGTCGTTAATGGCGGCCATGTTTTTTTGAGATACGCAAATATCCTTATAGACACTTGTGGCATTTTGGACCAAGACCGTGCTCAGCGTTTTTCACGTTGAGAGGACAAATGGTTGCGTAGGTATAGGCAAGTGGCCAAGCGGTCCTGTGACCTCAGATTGAGCTCTTACATACGTGTTCTGAGTTTTTTGCGAAGATATCTCGTTCCGTTCAGGAGTTTTAGGCATTTTACTAAATTGGCCCTGTCCCTTTTGAACAGTTTTGCATCCCTTTGCCACGGTGAGTCGAAAGGCCAATTTTTTTTTTTTGATAATTATTGATATTTACTCTCCAGAGAATCTTTCTGCACTGGTTTGGTTCTGATCGAGTGAAAAACCTAGGTCTAGTTTGCAAAAGTAGGCTTTTCATAAAATCCAAAATATCAGAAAGTTTCACGTTCGAATCTGTGTTTTGTCCGGCATGAGCCAAGGATTCCAACGACACAAGACACTTGAGCCTGCGACTGACGGTTTTGTACTTTTGATTGCTGTAGCGCCCCATCAGGCTGACTGGGGCAAGGCTTGGTGATGTTGCTGGGCAGTGTGAGTACTACCATCCCTCCAAGTTTCAAGTCTCTACGACTTACAGTTTGGTCTGCACGATCAGTTTTACATGGAGATTGCTGATCCTTGACTATTTTAACAATTACACTAGGGTTTCAATTAGGGGACTTTATGAATTTTGGCTTTTTTTCAACTTTAAATATGCAAAGAGCACTAGACATTGGTATTAGCAGTCTTCTGTTTTAATACATGTTGGGTCAGTACCAGAACCAGTGAGACACCTGTTATGGCCTGAAGGTGATGGACAAACAGCATATGCAGAGAGAGAGAAGGTTGTTGGGTGCTTTTTTATTTTAGAACAGAGGAATGGTTGGCTTGCTGTATCTCACTAACAGGTGACAGCCCCCCTATGGTTGGCAAACCTTACATACACCCATATCCTTGTGCACACACACTCACATTACTGGCTCATTATCAGTAAACCGGAGGACATTAACACTCTGAGGCCAGTAAAGAGCAAACTCAAATTCATACATAACTTTTTAAATCTTAATAACCATCCATTATCAATCAACTTAAATGCTAGTAATAATTCAAATAAGTGCCTGAAAATAAAATCCCAGAAGCGTGTTTATTTTTGCCCATAATGATTTTCATATGCAGCATTAAAGTGTAATATAACTCAACTACAGATGCTTTTTAGATTGACTGACTAACATGCCTTGTGTACTGGTGACCACTGTTCTGCCAGGGCTCTCTTTTCCTGTCAGTGTGTTGGCATACGGATCATCTTTCGGTCCCTCTGTGCCTGGCACCGTTGTATCTCTACGTGGCCAACACAGTGTTACATTTTCACACTCCTGAGTTTGTCTCACAGACATCAATTATGCACTTCTAGAGGACTTTTATTGATTGTGCAATCTGTCTATTGCACATTTACATCTGTTCAGCATTCTAAGTACAGAGAGTTACAGAAAATTACGTCAGGCCTTAAGTCATTAAGACCCCAAAACAGCAGAGAAAGGGCAGAACATTACGTTCGACTGTTCACACAAATCATGAATAATTCATTCTTGTTTAACAGCTCCTCATACGTCCATTATGGTTTGGGAAGAAAGCGAGCCTTATTTCCATCTGGGCAACTTAGGCCACATCACATAACCATGCACTGTTACATATATTCATCCGTGAGTCTCCTGGTACATTACCAAATATATGACATTCAGCTTCAATTCCCACTAATAGCATGCTTACGGTTCACTTTAGCGAGGAGCCTCGTGTTCTGCATTGCATATGACTAATACAAACGCTGGGTACTAGATGATATTTTAGAAATCCATGTTCATTGCTTTAAGCTGTGACTCGTGACTCTTCTGGTAAATGGTAACTACACAGGTAAGTACCCATAATATTTTTCTCAAAATTAATTTCCTACCCTCATGCCGTTCCAAACCCATAATACCTTCGTTCATCTTCAGAACAAAAATTACGTTATTTTTTATGAAATCCTAGAGCCTTCTGACACTGCATCAACAGCAATGCAACTACCACGTTCAAGGCCCAGAAAGGTAGTAAGAAAATCGTTAAAATAGTCCATGTGACATCAGTGGTTTAACTGTAATTTTATGAAGCTATGAGAATACTTTTTGACTTTATTCAACAATTTCTTCTCTTCCATTCTTATTAGTTTTCGATTTCAAGATACCAAAATTCTAAAAGATATTTTTACTTCTATTTTCTCTATATTTAAAGGTCAACAAACATTGACCCGCTCCTTGTCAGAAATAGGCTGGAAACACCTCTAGATAAGGGAGTCAAACTGCCATGTCAAGCCCTTCTGTGTACAGGACATTTCACTCAGATGAAAAAAACAGGGAAGAATTTCCTGCAAGTGTGAAAGGACAAGTGGACAGCGTGTGTATGTCCGCTGACGTTCATGGGTGTTCCAGGAAGAGCACCTGTGGTGTGCAGGGTTGAGCTGTGCTGGTGGTGGCTGATATGTGTATGTGGGGGGGCAAGAGGGTCTGCGTGACCCGTTAATGGCCTGGAGGGTATTTGATGACAGTTGCAGTAATCTGAAGCTGACTGGTGTCTCTTACACTCATTTAATCTTTGTCATCAAATCCCACCATCCATCTGATTAATGGCTACGGTTCAACCCTGTTTTCAGAGCCTTATATCTTGCCATGATGAATGTCGATTTATGGCCATATTTTTCTCTAATATAAGCATGAAAAACTATTACGAAAGACTTCCTCATTCTCCTCCACCCCCCTTAACCGTTAAACTCTGTTTATGTACAGTATGTGTGTGTGTGTCTCTGAGAAACTGATATCTTCTATAATCGTCTTCTCTGTATCTTGCCAGGCGTCTAAACGATCTGTGGCTTGGATAAATCAAAACTGAAATGCAAATCATAGCTAAGGTCAGTTCAGCCCTCTCACAGTGACCCTCCAGTCAGCTCTCATCACACACTAGCACCTTCCATCACATGCTCATAAACGACAAGCAAACACAAAGGTATGAAAGTGATATGCTTTTTATTATTGTTCAGCCCTGAGGCAGTTATGTATGGAAGCCCATTTCCGGCATTGAATGAAAACTAAAAAAAATAATTGATTGCAACTTTTTATCTTACAATTCTGACTTTTTTCTTAGCAATTGAAAGTTTACATCTCTCAATTCTGACTTTTTCAGAGAATTGTGAGATATAAACTCACAATTGCAAGTTATAAGGTCAGAACTCAAAGATATAAACTCAATTTTAAGTTATAAAGTCAGAATAGCAAGATAATGTGAGTTTGTATCTTGCAATTCTGACTTTTCTCGCAATTGCAAGTATATCTCGCAAGTCTGACTTTTTTCTGAAAATTGTGAGACAAACTCACAACTGCAAATTATAGTCAAAATTGCGAGAGATAAACTTGCAGTTGCAAGATATAAGGTCAGAATTGCGAGATATAAACTTAATTTTAAGTTAGAAAGTCAGAATAGCGAGATCATGCAAGTTTGTATCTCACAATTCTGACTTTTTTTTTCTTGCAATTGCGAGTTTATGTCTTGCGATTCTGACTTTTATCTCAATTTTCTCTCAAAATTCTGACTAAATAACTCGCAAATTGCGTGTTATAAAGTCAGAAGACTCAGAACTACAAGATATAAACTCGCAATTGTGAGAAAAAAGTTAATTTATATCTTGCAATTCTGACTTTATTTCTGAGAATTGCAACTTTATTTTTTAATTTGAGAGTTTATATCTCACAACTGTGAGACAAAAAAAAGAATTGTGAGATAAGTCACTTTTTTATTTTTTATTCAATGGCAAAAACAGGCTTTCATAGTTATGAGGTTGAACTGCAATACTATGACTTAAAATTTGATTGGTTTAGACTTAAACTTTGTACATTTGTAGACTAGTTTTCAATAATTTAGGTGCAGTCTCAGTTTGTTAAAAAATTAAATATCCAATATTGGCCAATAAATATCCAAAATATTGCGCAAAAAAAACAAAAACAAAACAAAAAAAAAACACCAATTTTAGCCAATAACCAAATCAATTAATGCTGGTAAACTGTGGTAAATAACGCATCCATAATTATTTCCGGCACTGAATACATATTGATTGTGACTTTTTATCTTTTTATCTGACTTTTTTTCCTCGCAATTGCAAGTTTACATCTCTCATTTCTGACTTTTTTTTTTCTGGGAATTGTGAGATATAATCTCACAACTTTGAGTTATAAAGTCAGAATTGCACGATATAAACTTGCAATTCTGACTTTTTTTTCAGAATTGCATGATATAAACTCACAATTGTGAGTTATAAGGTCAGAACTGAGTAGATTAAAGCAATAAAATATTAGCCAACAAATATCCAAAAAAAAAAAAAAAAAACGCCAATTTTTGCCAATAATCAAATCAGTTCATGCTGGTAAACTGTGGTAAACAACGCATCCATAATTATAATTATATCCATATTTAATTATATAAATACACTGAAATATGTCACTGCTTAGAAATAAAATAGTTTTTTAAAATGTCACAAATCACAAATTTTCCAGATCAGTGGTTTCACATTTTTGAATGACATTCAGTTTTGTCTGAGGCGCTTTGTAGGACACAAACTAGATATGTAGATACTTTATATTCATCTTCGTAAACAGACATTTTATTGGAACATTTATTGAGTGACATTAAAAACTCACTCATATACTTGCAAATCATCATTTGCAACCTTTGGTGTTTTCTATACAGCCAAATATATTCAGATGATGATTTGCAAATATATGAGTGAGTTTTTTGCAAATATATGAGTGAACATTTTTGGCCAGAATCGGTTGCAAACTTGACCAGACTTTATGTCAATGATCAAACGTCTGGACAATGTGAAGTTTTTTAATTTATTTTATTTTATTTTAGGACAAAATAGTACATAATGTAGTTCCATTATTAACTATTAAATAATTATTGACCATAACATAAAAGGCATCACATTTCGATATGCAATTATTTGGAAGACCATAAATCATGTATGCAAATATTACATTATTACTATTGTCAAAAACTTTACCTTAAATCTTTTTTAAACACAGTGTAATCTAATAAAGAAAGAAAAAAAGGAGCAAGTCTGTGTGTAAAGGCCAGTTAGTAAACAGCAAGGCCATTTGTCTTTTGCACGCAGCACAAATAGTGACACCCCACACACACACACACACACACACACATACACATCTAACTTCTCTCGTCCCATTAGCAGTAGAATGCAGAGGGCCAGCATCCCCTCCTCCCCTGTTCAGTCCCTCCTTAATGCTATGGACAGACTTAGCACTGTCATTTATAGCACAGCACACCATCAATCTTAATAGAAGTGAGAAGTGCAAAGAGCCGATGAAACAGCAGCCATGATCACTATTTCGGCCTGGGAGAGGGAGGGAGGAGTAGGACAGGAGAGAGACGAGTGTCCAAGCCAGTAAAAGAGAGGAGGGGACAGGAGAGAGAAGCAATGAAATGCTTGAGAGGTTTTCATGTTACAGGAAAAAAAAAAGGGGGGGAATGAAAATCAGATTAGCTGTTTACATGACTCATCTAATAACTGATGATAAGAAAGTGTGTTTTGGCACAAATGAGTGTGTGTTCATTTGTAAATGTATTTTTCTGTGTCAAATCTGAGGGTCCTAAAATTATTCATAACTATAAAAAATAAAGCTTGACACTTGACTTTTAATTACGCCGTAGCGGAACTGATGGGATTAGCACCAGCAAGGTCATGGATTTGATTCCCACAAAACGCTGATGTTGTATACTGTAAATGCACTGTAACAACGCTCCTGCCAAATCCATAAATGTAAATGTCTGCCAAATACAACATTTTGGGATGTGTGTAAATGAACAGAAATGAATACAACCGGACTGATATTTCCAGAGGGAAAAAAGAAGCGTTTGCAGGGAAGCAAAAAGGGTAAAGTTTTAGTTAAACATGATATGCTGTGAATTACTTCATTTTATACACACACATACTTTTTATTAGGAAATTAATGGAAAATAACAAACCCTTAACCAGAATGTTTGAAAAATACATAGCTGTCATAGACTGCCAGCGCTGTAAGAAAAAAATAAAATAGTAAAAATAATAAGTATGAAAGATAAAACTGATAAAACAGCAAAAGACAGAACAGAATAATATGTGTGATGCTGAGAGGTTGAGATGAGTGAAATTTTCTCTCTACAAGGTGCAACAATTTTAAACTCCCTAAATCTAAATGAGTGTGTGTCATGATGCAAAGCATTCTGGATATATGGACCATGACCTTTGAGTCCTGCATTCCTTAACAGGCCAAGGACACAGCGATATGAATACAGACACGCACACACACAGATATGAGTGGACGATTGCTTGAAACCTTTCCGGTTAAAACAAGCTCAAGGTCACTCATGCCATCTAGTGCCCTTACAAACACCCCCACACTTACTAACATAAGAAGCATGTCATTTTCAGCTGTGAAAAATGACATCCTCATTAAATCTGCACTCCAAGGTCTGTCACCACATATATGCGCCCACACACAGACACACAAACACATATATACTCACATGAAAGAACAACAGCTGAACTAATACAATATTTTATT
The DNA here is from genome assembly GCF_022985175.1 of Labeo rohita. NCBI lineage: Eukaryota > Metazoa > Chordata > Actinopteri > Cypriniformes > Cyprinidae > Labeo > Labeo rohita. The sequence goes on along the minus strand of NC_066891.1, from coordinate 11,055,824 downwards.
ATAATTGCATCGTCTAAACACTTACCAGTTCAAATTGGCCAAGAATGGATATGAAATTGATACACAGAAACTGTTGTAATAGCATTCTGGCAGATTTTGAGCTATATACTGTATAAAGGCTCACAAAAATATATGTCTCTCTCGCTCTCACTTTCTCTCTGGTGGGCAGTGAGGAAATCTTGGTTTATTTAGGTTTTTGAGAAGAGCTCCGAGTCCCCCCCAGTTCCATCCGGAGGGTTCCTGGACTAGAGTCCACTCTCCCATGACAGCTACATCAACGAGCCGCGGCCCCAAAAACATGCTCTCGTATGCACATTATGTGCGCACACCCTCACACATGCTCTCTCTCTGTAACACACATAAAATAATGTTTCTAAGTTGTAAATAAACCAATGTTTTACAAGACTATATATTTCTACATCAGTATTTTGATGTATACATCTAACATTTTACTTCACAGTACATACATACATACATATAGTGTGTGACCTTGGACCACAAAACCAGTCACAAGTAGCACGGGTATATTTGTAGCAATCGCCAAAAATACATTGTATGGGTCAAAATTATAGATTTTTCTTTTATGCCAAAAATCATTAGTATATTAAGTAAAGATCATGTTCCATGAAGATATTTGGTAAATTTCCTACTGTAAATATATCAAAACTTAATTTTTGATAAGTAATATGCATCGCTAACAACTTCTTTTGGACAACTTTAAAGGTGATTTTCTCAATATTTTGATATTTTGCACCCACAGATTCCAGATTTTCAAATAGTTGTATTTCAGCCAAATATTGTCCTATCCTAACAAACCATACATCAATGGAAAGTTTTATTCAGCTTTCAGATAATGTATAAATCTTGACCCTTATGACTGGTTTTGAGGTCCAGGGTCACATATATGCAGGGCAGATTTGCTGGAGCTCAGAGGTCTGTCTTAGCATTACCCAGAGTCCCTGGAGTGTCTTCTGATTGGCTGTAGATGTGTTTACATCTGAAAAGGAAGGATCAACATGGCCACCCAGGCGGCCAGAAGTCCTCAGAGCTGTCAATCAATCAACACTGCTACTGACAACTTTGTAAATGTAACAGCCAATCAGAAAGCAGAGATCCAGTAACCAATTGGCACTCAGCTTCATCTTCAAAAAAACATCTTTAAAGAGATAGTACACCAAAATATTTGCACATCCTTGTGATGTTCTGCACCCTGTTTTTTATGTAAACTGTAAAAGGAGAATTTGGAGGAAAATTTCCATTTAGCAGCACTTCATATAGCAGTGAATATGATTTGCCACAAGGGACAAAAATTTCTGGGGACTTAATTTTTGTTCTGAAGATGAACAAAGGTCTTACGGGTTTGGAACCAAATGAGAGTGAGTAATTAATGACAGAATTTTCATTTTTGGGTGAACTCCACTTCCAGAACAACAATTTACATGTAATTTACTCACCCCCTTGTAATCCAAGATGTTCATGTCTTTCTGTCTTCAGTCATAAAGAAATTATGGTTTTTGAGGAAAACATTTCAGTATTTTTCTTCATATAATGGACTTCATTGGTTCCCCCGATTTTGAACTTCCAAAGTGCAGTTTAAATGCAGCTTCAAAGGCTCTAAACGATCACAGCCAAGGAAGAAGGGTCTTATCTAGCGAAACGATCTGTCATTTTTTTTTTCTGAAAAATAAATTTTTTATACTTTTAAAGCACAAAAGCTAGTGCTGCACAGGCTCTGGGATGCGCGTCCACAATGCTTCGAATTTTGAACGAATCTTCAGTGTGACTCGGGAAGAATGAGTCGTCTCGGGGACTGATTCGTTCAGTTGCGCATGCGTAACATCCTATTAGGTTCTGTACTGAAATTAGTTCACCTATTTCGAGTGTTCAGGTTTTTCAAGTCGTTGCTTTTATTGGGCTGTCACGTGATGAACCCAAAAACTTGTCAGATAAAAGGTGAGGTGACCTAATCATAGACTAAAGACCCAGGTAAACAATGAATTAATCTTTTCTGTTTCTTATAGCATTATAGTTTTGTCTTGTTTGTAGTTTGATCAACGTTTGTGTAAGCAGTAGATGTGTTAGGGAAGTAACACGTAACATTTTAATTATATTTTGCTAAAATGAACGAAATGACTCAAAAAAAAGATTTGTTCATTTTACTGAACAGGACTCAAAGGTCCGAGTCGGTAAAATGCTCCAAACTTCCCATCACTACTACGAATCACGTCTAAGTTCATCATCTGTGTACTCCGCTTCAAAAAGGTAGAGAATGGCGAAAATCTCTCTCTTATTTTCTCCTACAACTTCAGAATCGTCCAACATTGTTGTAGCTTTTTGTTTTTAAACAGCGTTTGACTTGCACTTTCTTAGTCTTCTTAGTTCCACCTACATTCCGTGTGACCTTTCGACGTGATGCAATAGTACGTAGCGCCGTGAACGCGCATCCCAGAGCCTGTGCTACACAAGCTTTTGTGCTTAAAAAAGTATACAAATTTTTATTTTCCAAAAAAAAATGTCCGGTCGTTTCGCTTGAAAAGAACCTTCTTTCTCGGCTGGGATCATTTAGAGCCCTTTGAAACTGCATTTAAACTACATTTTGGAAGTTCAAAATCGGGGCACCAATGAAGTCCATTATATGGAGAAAAATCCTGAAATGTTTTCCTCGAAAACCATAATTTCTTCACGACTGAAGACAGAAAGATATGAACATCTTGGATGACAAGGGGGTGAGTAAATTATTTGTGAATTGTTGTTCTGGAAGTGGAGTTCTCCTTTAAGCAATTATTCACAAGAACAGCATACAGGTTTGGAACAACATAAGGGTAAATAAATTTGTGGGCAAACTATTGCCTTAACCAGAGCGATCATGCCAAATATCTCAGGGATTCCACTGTCACTAAAACACAATACTAAAAAAGACATTTATGCTGACAGACTACGTATATGTATACATGTATGTGCGTGTTTATTATTGAGGAGGTGACTGCTGAGAGTAACCGATTTTACTGAAAGGCACACACAGAGTCTGGAATGAAAACATACACATACTGAGATGAACTAGACTGAAGCGGCCAGAGGACTGTTCTGCCATTTTAAAGTGTGTAAATCTATGTTGTGTATGTGCATGTGTGTGAGCTGAGCCGTTTACATTTAAATCAGCAATAATCCGAAGGAGTACCAAGGAGGCACACACTCAGGAGGAGTAAAAGAGCATAAGAAATGACCCACAGGACTACAGGAACTACTACACACCCACACACAGTACAGTGTGTGTACAGTACTAACTCAATCCACTGTAACAACAATCAATATTAGGATTAGAAAATCAATCAGATTCTCTTGTCCCATCTGTTCCTGTTAAAGCTAGTTAAACAAACCAAAATTACAGTGAGGTGAATACAAGCACAAACGCTGCTAGATATTGTAGGGTAGCTTAACACATTTGAATCCAACTGTGATTATATATAGGGTGTGAAATGAATGCATTAAATCATCTGGCAATATATTTATTGGAAAAAAATGATACTTTTTCCAGCAAGGATGCATTAAATTGATTAAAAGTGACAATAATAACATTTATAATGTTACAAAAGCTTTCTATTTCAAGTAAATGCTGAATCCTGAAAAAAACATTTTAAAAATGGACCATAATAATAATAATAGATGTTATTGCAAGACAGAACAAAGCTAACTATAATGATGTTTCACATATTTTGTTTTTGATCAAATAAATGCAACTTTGGTAAGCAGTCCTTTCAAGCAGTAGTGTATATGTATTTTTAGAGTTTATGCTACATTCAAGATATATTATGCAATAGGTATATATGTTTAGATTATTTTAGCTGTGTATATGTGGAAGTCTGAGGCAAGCTTGTTGAGAGAGACAGAGAGAGAGAGAGAGATCATTATTGCTGGTAGCCGGATGTGTTGGTAACCCCAGAGGTCAGACACAAGCACGGATTATTCCCTAATCCCTGTGTGTGTGTGAGTGACGCTGTTAAAACATACTCCAGTATATTGTGACTGCAGGTAGAGGAAGCAGGGCTTTGAGTTCCACGTTGTGTTTACATCTGACTGGAAGGAAACAGACATATGCAGACCATCCAAACAATCAAAACAATGAAGTCAATAAAACACAATGTAATAGAATTCAAAAAGCAATGTGAAATTATATAAAGCGATTTAATATAAACTATACACTGCTGTTCAAAAGTCTGGGATCAGTACGGTTTTTTAAAAAAGTCTTTTCTGCTCATCAAGGCTGTTTATTTGATTAAAAATACTGAAAAAACAGTAAAATTGTGAAATATTATTGCAATTTAAAATAGTGGTTTTCTTTTTTAATATACTTTAAAATAGAATTTATTCCTGGGATGAAAAGCTGAATTTTCAGCATCATTACTCCAGTCTTCAGTGTCAAATAATCCTTCAGAAATCATTTTAATATGCTGATTTATTATCAATTCTTAATATGTTTTTTAAACCTGTGATTTTTTTCAGGATTCTTTGATGAATAAAACATTAAATAGAACAGCATTTGCTTAAAACAGAAATCTTTTGTAACAACATACACTACCGTTCAAAGTTTGGAGACTGTACATTTTTTCTTTTTTCTTTCTTTGAAAGAAATTCATACTTTTATTCACCAAGGATGTGTTAAATTGATAAACAGTGACAGTAAAGACTTACATTGTTAGAAAATATTTATATATATTACTCAAAGAATCTTGAAAAAAAGTATCACAGTTTGCAAACAAATATTAAGCAGTACAACTGTTCCCAACATTGATAATAAATCAGCATATTAGAATGATTTCTGAAAGATTGTGTTACATTGAAGACTGTAGTAATGGCTGACGAAAATTCAACTTTGCATTACAGAAATAACTTATATTTTAAAGTACATTCAAATAGACTGTTATTTTAAACTGCAATAATATATTTCATAATATTAATTTTTTCCTGTATTTTTGATCGAGAAATGCAACTTTGAGCATAAGAAAACATTACAAATCTTACTGATCCCAAACTTTTGAACAACAGTGTATATAGTGATATAAAGTGAGGATATTATTGAACTTGATGTCACTAATATTATGTAATCACATAACATATACTTTATATATTATGTTTTCTAATATGTATTCCCTTACAGAAAAGTATAAAATACAATATTTGATAGTCTTTGTTGTATTAAACAAAAACAACAAACAAAAAAGTCTCAGTATTTTTTGTTTGTTGTGTTTTTTTTCGGTTTTGATGCTCGTGAACAGCACTATGAATCCACTCAAACAGATGAATCGAGAGATTTCGACGTGTAAAAGAGACACCAGCATTTAAGGAATGTATCAACTTTGCGGATCATAAGATCTGTGGGAAGAGTAAACCGCACGGGTATAACGGATAAGAGCTTCACCCGCACAACGTCTCCAGCGCTCACTGTACGGCTTATCAACCCTGCAGTCAGATGAGCAGCTTCTGCAGGCTCCAACAGGCCTACGGGAAACACTGAGATCATAGACAGACACAAACACAAACACACGTACACATCACATTGACAATGACAACTAAACTGTTCGTATTTGCCTACTATACAGCAAAACACATGCATGCACACACTCTGATTGCAATGTTGCATAACACACCTGAGCATCAAATCACAAAACTGTACATCATGACACCATGGCAAAAATGTTTTGATGGTTGCTTAGCAACTGTTCTATAATTATGTTTTTACTGCATGTAGTAAATGATCCAAATATCCTGTGTTGTTATTTTGTTTACATGCACCTCCATCAACGACTGTGTGCAACTTTCAACCAAACAGAGAAAAGGAGAATTTCTGCTTCCCAAATCTAGATTTTCAAGAACAAATGTGATCAATATATAATTCATTATCGCATATAAACACACACACATACATATTTTCTGACACCACACACTTACATTCAGTAGTACTACTTATCTGTACACAGGCATGTCAGAGTAGCAGGGAGTATCCGCTGCAGCGGTAAGGTTTTCCGGAGTGTATCACAAATGTGATAGCTCTCTGTACATACCCCGCATTCACACACGCAGACACACAAACACCTACACAAACTGCTCATTTGTCATCTGCTAGTACTTACTGTGCTACTCTTAACTCATGGAAAACTTACAGAAATGTGCATATCTTCTTAGCTTGTAAATATAAATATTTAAACAATAACAACAATTATTTTGAAGTCTACCAAGCCTGCATTTATTTGATCCAAAATACTCCAAAAGCAGTAATATTGTGAAATATATTTTTATTTAAAAGTACTACTTTCTATTTTAATATATTTTAAAATGTAATTTATTCCTGTGATCAAAGCTAAATTTTCAGCATCATTACTCCAGTTTTTAGTGTCACATAATCCTTCAGAAATCATTCTAATATGCTGATTTGCTGTTCAAGAAACATTTATTATTATTTTATTCTTTTTTTAAAGTTGACTATAATTTTTCAGGATTCTTTGATGAATAGAAAGATCTAAATAGTAGTTTTATCTGAAATAAATAATGTTTTTGGGGAAAAGAAATTATAGAAATTAACACTTTTATTTAGCAAGGATGCATTAAATAGGTCAAAAGTGATGACATTCACAATGTTACAAAAGATTTCTATTTCAGATAAATACTGTTCTTCTGAACAATAATAATAATGATAATAATAATTATTATTATTATTATTATTATTATTACTATTATAAGTTTTTTGAGCAGTAAATCAGAATATTAGAATGATTTCTGAAGGATCATGTTACTGGAGTAATGATGCTAAAAATTAAGTTTTGAAATCACAGGAATAAATTTTAAATATATTCAAATAGAAAACGTATTTTTAAAAAAAATAAAAATATATATTTAAAAATGTACTGTTTTTTCTGTACTTTAAAACAACATAAAAAATCTTACCTTTCAAAAACTTTTGACTGGCGGTGTATTTATAGCATTATGTCTATAATTAAAGGGATAGTTCACCCAAAAATGAAAATTCTGTCTTGTATGCACCCTCCCGTTGATCGAAACCCTTAAGACCCTTGATCATCTTCAGAACACTAATTAAGATATTTCTGATGAAATCCGAGAGCTTTCTAAAAAAGTAAGGTCAAAGACTGGCATGGTAAAGAAGAAACTGTTGAATAAAATCATTCGTTTTGTTTTCTTTGTTTCAAGTATTCTTGTAGCTTCATAAAATTAAGGTTGAACCACTGATGTCACATGGACTACTTTAATGATGTCCTTGCAACCTTTCTGGGCCTTGAATGCGTCATAGCCTTGCTGTCTATGCAGGGTCAGAAAGCTCTCAGATTCCATGAAAAACATCTTAATTTGTGTTCCGAAGATGAACGAAGGTCTTACAGGTTTGCAATGACATGAGGGTGAGTAATTAATGTCAGAATTTACATTTCTGGGTAAACTATTCTTTTAAATGTTGAATTGATTGACAGCCCTAGTGTTCACTCCTTTTATCTTTAAATGATTTTGTATTCCAGCTATATTTCTATGGTCTTTTCAGGAGCTTTATGTTAGGGCTGATCATTTTCAGACCGACCAAGTGCTTCACCATTCCTTTAACTGCTCTGGACCCGTGTCCTTTTGTCTGGGTGAGCAGGTTATTGAATCTGGTGTGTTCTGATTTGACAGATGATTTGTGTAAATGTTAAAGGCCAGTGGGAGCAGACTGGGGTTGTAGAGAGCAGGTTAGTGGTTTTACTGGAAGGTTTTACTGGTTTGATCATTACTGGCACCTGGAGAATCAAACAGATGTTGAGAAACTATTAAAAAGACACCACCACAAAACCATGTGTGAGTGAAAAGGGAGAAACTGAAAGACGAGGAGAAAGCAAAAGGCGTATGTGTATGCAAATTGTTAAACTTTTTTTTTTTTTTACATCAAGGTAACAAAGTCAGACCGCATGAAGCTAACACATACAAACAGACACACGCAGGCACTTGCACAGACAAACACATACTTCTCTTGCTTGTCAACACCCCTTATCCTGCCTTTGAACTGCAGGGATCCGGAATGACAAACAGTGGCGCCTCCATCCAATCCTAATCAGAAGATATATCTCATTCACACCCCTACAAACCCTCATTTACACACACACTCACTCACTTCTCACCCTTATCCTGATCTCGTTCTGTTGTCTTCCAGCATTTCTACACTTACTGATGTGAGCAGTGGGCCATGACAATCAGAAGAAAATCTGCCTTCTGATTGGATGACTCATTGGATAAGGGGAGGGGCTACAACAAGATCCCTTACATTTACTGAGGAAGCTTATCAACTTCAGAAAAAAGCATTTCATCTGAGGATGTTAACAAAAACAAACAGTTTCTAAAGAGCTTTAACCATTTTTGCAGTCTGTCTTCACTCAGGAATTAAAACTAAATTTCACAAAACAATTTCAAATTAACATGACTTGAAATTTTTGTAAAACATACTTCAATAATATGTTTTATTTACAATTTCAGAAAAAACGTACAATGTAATTTTTAAAGTATTTATTAAACCGATTAAATATCTATTTTAAATATCTATATTTATTTAAATAAACATTAAAAACTAAACAAAACTAAATTTTAAAAAATAGTTTTGGTTTAATAATAATTGATACATGTTTAGTTTACATTTTTACATGTTCAGTGTAACACACTTTTTTAAAGATCATTTGTGACAGTGAAACTTAAAATGGTAATTTTTTAATGTTTGAACTTTTTACTTTTCTATATTCAATGGCTGAATTGCAAAACATTAAAATTGCCATTTTATGTAGTGAAACTTTAAAGCTGTTATGTGTGTTTGTGTTTTCGTCTGAGTTTGTCACCCTAGATGTGTTTGAACAGGTTGATTGACAGCTTCCTACAGGCTTCTGCTGTGTAAGGAACAGCATGATAAATGGCTCTGATGGCATTAACCAACCATGATAAAGTGGGCCTCCTCACAGAGCCAGGTGGAACGAGCCGACTCCTAGAAGTACCATAAAGTTCGTCCCTCTGGTGCAGCTGGAATGCATGTCCTCACCATTACTGTTAGTGGTCATGCTGGTAGATGAGAGACTCCGAGTTCACTGCCATGACTGTGACATCAGACACTGCGGGATGGGAAATCAATACACCAGGGCTTCTAATTCAAGACTAGCAAGCTGTAAGTGCCAAAGTCCAACCTACTGCCAAACAAATTTGGCAGAATATTTACATTTATATAACCTTCTTAGTAATTTAGTAATTTGAGGCTTAATCTAAATTTTCTTAAAGATGAAGTGTGTATTTTTTGTTAAAAATAATGTTTTTTTCACTTTTGCATTATTTAACTGGGTATTTAGAGTTACCTAATAACCTAAAAGTAGGGATGCACCGAAACGTATCGGCCGAAATGCTTGCGCGTTTTGTCAGTAAAGCCGGTTCTGTAATCAGCGGTAAATGCCATCAGGTGCGTGATTTCACGTTGAGCCGTATATACTACACACAGCCGTTGTTCACTGACGAGCTGCGCAAATCCATGTTCATTATCAGTGTGAATTTGCGCAGCTCGTCAGTGAACAACGGCTGTGTGTAGTATATACGGCTCAACGTGAAATCACGCACCTGATGGCATTTACCGCTGATTACAGAACCAGCTTTACTGACAAAACGCGCAAGCATTTCGGCCGATACGTTTCGGTGCATCCCTACCTAAAAGTGTCTACCCCAGATAGATGCTGACCCACAAATGTGGACATACATCCACATTCAATCATTTAACACACTGAGTTTAAAACAATTCAACTATTTACAGCATATTTAGTTAAAGGAAACTTTCAGAATGAAAATGTACTGATAAATTACTCACCTATATGTGATCCAAGATGATCACGTCCTTCTTTCTTTAGTCGCAAAGAAATTACGCTTTTTATTTGTATACTTTTTAACCACAAATGCTCATCTTGCACTAGCTCGTGCTCACGCATTACATAATCAGATAGGCAGAAGTACCGACCTAGTATTTACAAAGCGAACGTGCAAAGAAAGTCAAACGCTCTTCACAAAAAAGGTAAAACAACAATGTTGATCGACAATTTTGAAGTTGGAGGAGAAAATGCAATGTAGTTTTTTTGGGCCCTACCTAATATACAGACAAAGAACTAACCGCACATGATTTTTTTAACATGATTATGCATTGAGTGAAGACGGGCATGCACATCGCAGAGCTAGTGCAAGATGAGCAGTTGTGGTTAAAAAAAAATATATACTTTTTTTTTTTTTTAAAGTGAATGGCTTTGCTAGATAAGTTCCTTATTACTCAGCTGGGATCGTGTAGAGACCTTTGAAGCTGCACTGAAACTGAAATTTGGACCTATATGGAGAAAAATCCTGGAATGTTTTTCTCAAAAAACTCACGCCTAAATAGGGCTGGGCGATATGGGCAAAAAAATTATCACAATAATTTTTTTTCATATCAGTCAATATCGATAATTATCACGATAAATGTTAAATCTTTATTTCTTTCCAGTTTAAAGTCAGATTTTTGCTCCAAAGTGGAAGTTGTTGTTGTTGATTCAAATGAGTCGCGCTGTTTTGTTCCGCTTTTGGCACATAAAAATTATATCGAACATTTATCGAACTCCTCATATCGTTTTATCGAGGAAAATTATATTGCGAAAATTATCGTTATCAAATTATCGCACAGCCCTACGCCTAAAGAAAGAATGACAAACATCTTGCATGACACTGGGGTGAGTATATTATCAGGAAATTTGTAATCTGGAAGTAAACTAATCCTTTAACAAAAGCTCATATATAACCATAATATAACTTCCATTTACAATAAACAATACTAAAATTCAGCATATAAGTTAACTTAAAAAAATAAAGCAACCAGCTGCAAAGCACAGCGTTTTCTCAAAAGCTGTAGTTATGCCAACTAATTTTTCGAAGTTTAAATGGTTGTTTTAAGTTAAATCAACCTTCTTCAACAAATACATTAAGTATTTGTTAAAGGGATAGTTCACCTATAAATTAAAATTCATATTTTTTCACCCTCAAGCGGTTCCAAACCTGTATGCATTTCTTTCTTCTGCTGAATACAAAAGATATTTTAAACAATGTTCGTAACCAAAACAAAAGGAAAGAATATTATGGAACAACCAGCAACAGTTTAGCTTCCAACATTCCTTAAGAAAGACAAATTTTTCATTTTTGCATGAAATATCCTTTTAAAATTTCAAATGGAGGTCGATTAAACTACTAACTTTAAGAAACAAATTTCCACAACTGTGCGCCTCTAAAGTCCACTTAAAACAAAACGTCTTAGCAGTTGATAGTTGAACAAACCTAACCATAAGAAACACTTAAACTTGAAAAAAAAAATTAAAGGGATAGGACAAAAATGAAAATTCTTTCATTAATTACTCACTCTCATGTGGTTCCAACCCCATAAGACCTTCGCTCATCAAATTAAGATATTTTTGATGAAATCCGAGAGCTTTCTGATCCTGCATAGACCACAATGCAACTACCACATTCAAGGCCCAGAAAGGTAGTAAGAACATCATTAAAATGTCCATGTGACATCAGTGGTTTAACCTTAATTTTATGAAGCTACGAGAATACTTTTTGTGTGCAAATAAAACAAAAATAATGACTTTATTCAATTCTTTTTAGACTATTTTATAGATGTCCTTACTACTTTTCTGGGCCTTGAACATGGCAGTTGCATTGCTGTCTATGCAGGGTCAGAAAGCTCTCAGATTTCATCAAAAATATCTTAATTTGTGTTCCAAAGATGAACGAAGGTCTTACGGGTTTGGAACCACATGAGGGTGAGTAATTAATGAATAATTAATGAATTTCCAATCACAATGCAAATGACCAACTGTAAATACCCTCATAGGTGTACGGACCACTCAAACATATCATCGAATGCTGAAGCAGTGGACTTCACCACCATTTTGGTTCTTTTAGCCCAGTTTGCTTACTCTGTATTCCCGATTAGCAGTACACTAGCAAAGTCAACAGCCTCAAATGTTCCACTGGAAACAAAAATATTAGAGTCGCACAGAATTGGTCAAACCTCAGACTTTCCTGTTAATTTATCAAACACAAACAAAATATCCACAGCTGACACTTAGATGTTAGCGTTGGACCTTAGCGCCTGAGCATTTGCCCGAATAAACGTATACTTTTAAGGGCAGTAGCTGAACTTAACAACAACCACAGAATCTCATCAAAATCCCATTACGGGATTGCGAAATATGTTAGGTGTTGAAAATTCGAGACTGGCTCTGCAAAAAGAGTGGTTACAACTTGATGCACTTATGTTTGTGCCAAAGGTGGTAGCTGTTAGCATTAGCAGGCAGCTGCCTACCGGTGGGTCATAGACGGCAGTCAGCAGTCTGGTCCTACTGAGCGTGCTTGGTTCCCATGACGACCTCCTTCCCCTTTCGCTGGCTCCAAGCATTGCAAATGTAGCATGGCGCTCTGCAACGCCCAATAACCCATCACCGGGGGCAACGGCCAATATCCCATTGCCATGGGCAACTAGTGATGCCTAGAGGAGCGGGACTGCATTAGGGGAAATGGAGGGAATACTGTGGGGGAATTCTGAGAGTGTAATTGAAATAAAATGGAACATGTGTCTTAAAGGTTGAGACCTGCTGGTGCAAGTGGAGTGGAAATATGGTAGAGGGAGTTAGCACTGAGGCTGTTTGTACAGGGACACACAATTACAGACTCCACCACAAAACTCTGGGTTAACAACCGCATACACCTATGCACAGCCTCACATAAATGCATGCACATTTGCATCAAAGTTAGTTTTCCATTCCATTTCCATAAATACACAGACGTCGATGTTTCAGTGGGTCTTTGTGGTCTCCACTGGCTTCAAAAGGAAAATGCATTGACAAGGTATGAAGAAAACATTAAAGACGGAAAATGCGATGAAAACATCATAACGTCTAATCTGCTAAATACATTGTTAAGCTCGTTGAAAAACTGTCAATAGGCGAGACACTGCAAACACCTCAACTTTTTTTTACTAAATTTCACTCAAGCGTCCTGTATTTTGTTTTCTTATAATACTCCCCCCTTTTTTCTTTCCTGCTCTCCGTTTCCCTTTCTCGCTCTCCTTTGCTGTCTCTCTCTCCTTTTTCCTTTATTGTGTGTGTGAGCGTGTGTGTATACTATGTGCTAAGTTTATTTTCTCTCGGTGCTAATGTAAATTCCTCATGAACACCTTCCATCACATACTCAATGATCCACAACGCAAGTCTCCACAAGAGACCGCTTCATCACACATCTTACACACACACAAAATACATACTTCTTAGACCATTTCACCTCAGGGACAACATACATGCACACACACAGCTATAAATGCTCTCAAAACGGAGTCACATTTGTTTGACTGCAGTTACTTAATTAGTATTTTGTCTTGTTTTCTAGTACAATTATCTAAACATCCTTGCAACAAGACACTTTTTAAAAAAGCGGAAAAAAATGCGAATGGGATATGATAAACTAATCCTTTATTTTAAGGACACTTAATTTTAGTGAGAAAAACAAAAACAAAAAAACAGTCAACATTACTGATATTTTATACATTTTAATTTAAAATAAATACTAATTAAACATGATTTAAACATTACATTGGTAATTTTCCCATAAACCTCAGTAAAGTATGGAAATCTGTTTCCTCCCCCTAAATAAAAAATAAAAAAGGTAATTATGACTTTTCATCTCACAATTCTGACTTTTGTTCTTGCAACTGCGAGTTCATATCTCGCAATTCTGACTTTTCTCAGAATTGTGAGATATAAACTCGCAATTGCGAGTTATACAGTCAGAATTGTGAGATACAGACTTGCAATTCTGACTTTTTTCTTAGAATTCTGAGTTTATATCTCGCAATTGTGACTTTGTTCTCAGAATTGCAAGTTTGTAGAAGTCAAAGTCAAAATTGCAAGATACAAACTCGGATTTGCAAGTAAAGTCAGAATTGTTTATATTATACTTATCTCACAAATCTGACTTTATAACTATATATCTAAACGTATTTACCCATGCATATTAATAATTTAAGATACACATTAGTACCTACCTAAAATGCTCATATTAGTACCTATATTGTACATTTTAGTCCCTCCAGTGACAGCTTTTGTACCTTTTTTTCTGAGAGCGCATAATGCTTAATATCTTCATCTCCTGGAGTCAAAGTTTGCTGTCCATGTTTATTTGGGTGCCTTTGACACCACATCTTCGCAGACAGAAGTGTTAACAAGGAGCTTGTGCATCGTGTGTGGCCCGGTGTGACCTCTGTCAGTGTGTGCATCAGCTTGTACATGACCCAATTTAATTTACACCTCAGTTCCCACATTACCTGTTGCTGTTTCTCTCTTTTTTTGAAGAGGCATCTACATCGTACACACAAGTGTGATTCAATGCATAAAAGATAAAGTGTGAGTCGTGCATTCCTGTAGTGGGAGTTTGACCAGCTCTGCTCTATCACACTAAAACAACAGACCACATACACCACCTTTATTACTAGCCACAAATCACACAGCCCACTCTCTCATTCGCCTTGCCCCTTTGCCCCTTCTTATCGCAATGCCTCATTCGCTCTCCCACTCTTTCACAGTTCTCTACCAACCTGATAATATCTAACAACCCAGGATTTTTGTTCATAACACTCCTAAGATTATAACTCAGAGTTCTTTGGAGGTTTTGTTGAGTAACTGACAAATTACTTGCAACATCCAGAGATTGACTGATTTCCCTTCCTCCACACACATACATTTGAAGTCAAAAATTTACATACACCTTGCAGAATCTGCAAAATGTTAATTGTTTTACCAAAATAAGAGGGATCACACGAAAATGCATGTTGTTTTTTTTATTTAGTACTAACTTGAATAAGATATTTCACATAAAAGACATTTACATATAGTCTACAAGAGAAAATAATAGTTGAATTTATAAAAATGACCCTATTCAAAAGTTTACATACGCTTGATTCTTAATACTGTGTTGTTACCTGAATGATCCACAGCTGTTTTTTTTTAGTGATAGTTGTTCATGAGTCCCTTGTTTGTCCTGAACAGTTAAACTGCCCGCTGTTCTTCAGTAAAGTCTTTCAGGTCCCACAAATTTCTTTGGTTTTTCAGCATTTTTGTGTATTTGAACCCTTTTCATCAATGCCTGTATAATTTTGAGATCCATCTTATCACACAACTGAGGACAACTGAGGAACTCATATGCAACTATTACAGAAGGTTCAAACACTCACTGATGCTTCAGAAGGAAAAACGACGCATTAAGAAAAGTAAACTTTTGAACAGAATGAAGATGTCTACATTTTTCTTACTTTGCCTAAATATCTTTTTTATTTTATTTAGTACTGCCCTTTAGAAGCTATAGAAGATACTTACATGTTCCCCAGAAGACAAAAGTTAAACTTGCCCTGATCGTCAAATTCAAAAAGTTTTCACGCCCCTTTTAGGTGAAATATCTTATTCAGGTCAGTACTACATAAAAATAACATGCATTTTGTGTGATCCCTTTTATTTTGGTAAAATAATGATCATTTTGCAGATTTTTGATTTCAACTGTATAAGTCAAGTCAAATTTTCTATTAAAAAAATGACGACAAAAAAACAACAACCTTCATTCAAGATATATCATTTTTTTTAAAAATCCCTGAATCTTATGCAATTTGGCTTCTCACGTAATTCTTGTGTATTCTCAGGTATTTATACATGCATATGTTTGTCTATATGTCCAGTGCCAACAGAAGGGACGTGTGATTGACTCTGAGGTTTGTCCATAAAGAGCCACATGTTTGGGTCCTTCATAAAGCGTAATGACAGATTGTGAGACTTGCACTGCATTGTTACCACATACATCGTGTCATTACAGCAGATCTGAGCACTGTGGTGGAAGATATTTACAATCAGGCAGTTTTTAGATGGCCTCAACCAAACTTAGAGTTTTAACTACCCAGACCCTGCATGGCTAGAGTTGCTAATTTAATCTAGAGAGGAGAGGAATGCTTAAAATACACACGTACAAACACATCAGAGGAACTTCAGCAAACTTCAGTTCCTCAAGCTAGTTTAAAAAAGGCAGAATCAGCTATGTTTATAACTTAATGCTCATGAACAAACATGTTAAATACATGAAACATAGCTTTTTAGGAGTTTGTGTGTGTGTGTTTGTGCGGGTGGTTGTTCAACGTAGCCCAATATGTTCAAGTGAAGAAACAGCGAGACAGTGCTGACACCACATGGTGAGCTCTGAGGTCAAAGGTTAAAGGTCAGGGCATGAGCAGTGGGCTGCTCTGTTAGGAACATGTATTTACATCAAGGAGTAACCTGCCAGACTTTCCTCAAGTAAAAAAAATGACATAACAGCATTCAAGGCTGGTCTACATATTTTTCTCTTCTTTAAAAGGATTTGTAATTACATAGTACTAAGAATAAAACTTTTTATTTGTGGATTTTGATCATTTATAATTTCTGAAAATATTGATCACAGCCTTTTTCTCGTATGATTATAATTAACCTTAAGTATTAAAAACTATGGCACATAATTAGGGACCTATAATTTCCGTAAAGCAGAAAATGCGGACGGATTTGCAGAATCCAGTCATAAAAATAGAATTTACTATGTAACGCGGAATGCCACGGACTTTGCCAAATTTTGTATGAATAAATCAACAGTAGGTCAGTACACATCAAAATGTGATATGAACTAGTGTCTGTGAATATTAAGCTGCAAAAATACTATTTAAATATGAATCCCACGTTCTGTGTGTCTCTGTGTGAATGAATGGTGCAGATGCACAGTTTCATTTAATACTCACATACTGAAGCATGTGTGGCCTCTGCTCTCAAATATGAGTGCATGAAGACACAAACATAATCTCTAGAACTGCTCTGAGAGTTTTATGAGCTTTATGAACATTTTACCATTTCTTTTAAGAAAATCATCATATCATATACAAACATCAACTTAAAAGTCTTCACAGCAATCAGTCACAACAAAAGTTCGGTTTAACTTAAATATTACTATTAAAACATTATTTTTAAAGGAATTTTTACCAGAAATCTTAATTACCAGCATTTATTTACCAGAAAAATCTAAATACACACAGTATTTCAATAAATAAATAAAATAATAATAAATTATTTTTTCATAAAATCAATTAATTAGACATGCTTTGATTATTCAAATTTAATGAAACCATTAAAATGGAATCCAGACAATTATGGAGAAAAATGAATTTGGTTAAAAATATATATACTGTCATGTGAAAAAGTTAGGACACCCTATTGAATTCCATGGTTTTCCGTATCAGGACATCATTAAAAAAAAACTGGTCCTTGGCTGGTCTTTCAAAAATAAAACCTCTGATGAATAACAATACATGACAAATTGCACCGTGTCATTATTTACTGAACAAAAATAAAGCCAAAATGGAAAAGCCATGTGTGACAAAGTTAGGACGCTCTTACTGTTAACACCGGAATTAAGAGGGTAAATAACAGTCAAGCACTGCTAATCAAATACCTTTGATTAACTGATCATCAGCAAGTCTGAGCACCTCTATAAAAACATAAGCTTTGACAGTTTGCTGGTCTGGAGCCTTAAGGTGTGTGTTAACACAATGCCGTGGAGGTAAGACATCAGCAATCATCTTAGAGAAGCAACTGTTGCTGCCATCAATCTGAGAGGTTTTTTCACAAGTGGAAGATATTTAAAACAGACTGTGTAAAGCTCAGAGAAATGGCAGACAACCCAAGAACTACACCTCAGACTCTACAGGCCTCAGTTAACATGTTAAATGATAAAGTTCATGACAATACCATCAGAAAAGTATGGGACAAAAATGGCATGTTTGGAAGGCTTGGCAGAAGAAAGCCTCTTCTATATAAAAAAAAAAAACATTGCAGCACAGTTTAGGTCTGCAAAGTTGCATCTGAAAAAAACACAAGTCTTCTAGATTATGTCCTTTGAACAGATGAGACCGAAGTGGAGATGTCTGGCCATAATGCACAGCGCCAAGTTTGGTGAAAATCTAAAGAGCATATCAGCACAAACACCTAATACCAAAAGATAAGCATGCTGGAGGAGGGCTGATAATTTTGGGCTTGTTATGTAGCCACAGGACCTGGGCACCTCACAGTCATTGAGTTGGCCATGAACTCCACTGTATATCAAAGTATTCTAGACTCAAATGCGAGGGCATCTGTCCGACATCTAAAGTTGGGCCAAAATTGGGTCATGCAACAGGACAGTGATCCAAAGCACACCAGCAAATCTGGTGAGGAATCAAATCTGAAAAGAATCAATGTGTTGCAATAGCCCAGTCAAAGTCCAGAGCTCATCCTGACTCAAATGCTGTGGTAAGAGCTGTGCATAAGCAAATGCCCACAAACCTCAATAAACTGGAGCAATGTTGAAAAGAAGAGTGGTCCAGATTTCTCCAGAACGATGTGGGAGACAGATAAAGTCACACAGAAAATGAATGATTCAAGTTACTGCTGCTAAAAGTGGATCTACAGGCAATTGACTCATAGGGTGTCCTAACTTTGTCACACATGGCCTTTCCCTCTTGGCTGTATTTTTCTTAAATAAATAATGACACTGTGTGATATGTCATGTAATGATGTTTATCTGAGGATTTTTTTTTCCAAATTTTAAGACCTGCCAAGGACCAGGTAATTTTTTATTATGTCCTGATACAGAAAAGCATGAAATTCAATATGGTGTCCTAACTTTTTCACATGAATTTGAAGAAGAAAAAAACAAAACACATACACATAACTCATAAGTCTTCAGTAAACAACCTTTTATGAAATGGAATGGTTCCTTGGATGCTGGAACCATTGTTGCCAATTAAAAAACTTTTATTTAACCATATTATCCTCATTCCAAATATTCTTGCCGTATGACAAAAGGTAGCTTTTTTAGGCCAGCTTTTTGTAAAAACAATTTTTGTATAAACAAATCCAATGATACAAAGATATTTCAGCTTAAAAAATATTCCGTATGCAAGGCCAGTTTTTGAATGGTCTTCCAGAACATCTGGAAGACCATTCAAAAACTGGCCTTGCATCCAGAATATTTTTTAAGCTGAAATATCTTTGTATCATTAGCTTTGTTTATACAAAAATTGTTTTTACAAGAATTATGAGTGGATTTTGGTGTTTACAGGACATCTCTAGTCAGTAAGCAGCATTTATTGCCACTGTGCCCATATTACACACATACTAACATGTTTACAACACGAATTAACACTAACAATGTGTAAACTGTTTACTGCTCATGCTTTACTCATTCATACTCTAAAATGTAAAAAACAGAGTACAAATTAGAGTATTTAACAAATTATTACATTTATGCACTACCATTCAAAGATATGGGGTCAGTAAGATTTTTTAAGGGACTAAGGCTTTTAATTTGGCAATGATGCATTAAAAGAAGGCAAAGACTTTCATTGTGTTACAAAAGACTTCCATTATGTATTATGGGCTCAAGTCCAAATCTCTGCATAGTATACATTAAAGGGATAGTTTAGCTAAAAATGAAAATGAACACAAAAGAAGATATTTTGAAGAATGTGGGTGACCAAACAGTTGACAGTAGCCATTGATTTCTATAGTGTATGTTCCATACTATGGAAGTCTATGGCTACCATCAACTGTTTGCTTACCAAGACTCTTTAAAATATCTTCTTTTGTGCTCAACAGAAGAAACAAATTCATACTGGTTTGAAATGATATGACAGTGAGTAAACTAACCCTGTAAATAGCAAATAGTCCTCCTCTACGTGTGCCTCTAATTCACATTCGTATTTCAGACTCAAATTCTCATTGTTCACTTTCTCTCTTTCTCATTCTCCGTACGCTCTGTTTGCTCTATCTGTCATCAGGCCCACCTCCTATCACACGTTCACAGAAAGGAAAACAGAATCTCCCTCCATCCCTTCATATGTCTCTCCTGCCATTCCTTCATCCATCTCAGAAACTCCGGACTAGTCAAAATAATGCTATCGCTAAGGAAAACACTGCCATGAGGAGGTGCCACAGCAACGGGCGATGACAGCGTCTGCTCACACATTCCAACCGGGAACTATCAAGAGGGACCATCTTCACACACACACACACATGCATCACTAAGACTAAAGTACACAGTTAATACCACTTCAGTAATTCCCTTCAGAGACAAAAATCAGAGAAAATGATGCATAAATTTAAAAAAGGGAAACACTTTCAAATGTGAACATCACAAAGAAACTTTATGTCTGAAAGGCAGTTTGTGTTGCCATTATTTTAGGTTATTTTTGTTTTCTTTGTGCACAAAGTAATCTTGTAGCTTCATAACATTACGGTTGAACCACTGATGTCACATGGGCTATTTTAAAGATGTCCTTACTACCTTTCTGGGCCTTGAATGTGGTTGTGCCATTGCTGTCTATGCAGGGTCTGAAGGCTCTCATATTTAATCAAAAACACCCTAATTTGTGTTCCGAAGATAAATGAAGGTCTTACGGGTTTGGAACGATATGAGGGGGAGTAATTAATGACAGAATTTTCATTTTTTTTTAAGAGTATATTTGCGTAACTAGGTCTTTTTTTATGCTAACTACCCACCATCTAAAACATATCATTTGTTTTAGGGTAGCAACCACACTTCATCTAACAGTTCAAGTTGCCAAAGCCATTTTATGGTGTGTCTTAGTCAACAATGTCACCAAGCAACTACAAATCGGGGACAGCTTTGTTTGTATTGGGCAAAAACATACAATGTACCCAGTATAAGATCTGTCTATCTTACAATGAGACTATTTTTGACCTGCAACACTATAATATTTTCAAAGTGCACACAACTAAAAAAACATGCATGACTTCTAAAGTTCTACTTGTTCAACAACTTCTACACTTGTTGACAAAGCTACAAAAAATTATTAGCATGCTTTATCCAACAATTTGCATAACATATACACTACCAGTCAAAAGTTCTTTAACAGTAAGATTTTTAATGTTTTTTAAATAAGTCTCTTCTGCTCACCACGCCTGCATTTATTTGATCCAAAGTGCAGCAAAACTAGTAAAATTTTGAAATATTTTTACTATTTAAAATAACTTCTTTCTATTTGAATATATGTTAAAATGTAATTTATTCCTGTGATTTCAAAGCTGAAATTTTAAGTATCATTACTCCAGTCACATGATTCTTTATTAAAATTTATTCAGGTTTCTTTGATGAATAGAAAGTTCCGAAGAACAGCATTTATCTGAAATAGAAATCGTTTGTAACACTATAAATGTCTTTATCATCACATTTGATCAATTTAAAGCATCCCTACTAAATAAAAGCATTCATTTTTATAAATATTTGGATCTTTCTCAACTCTTTTTAATTTTGCTAATAATAATAATAATAATAATAATAATAATAATAAATGTCTTATTAACAGCAAATCAGCATATTAGAATGATTTCTGAAGGATCATGTGACAGTGAAGACTGACATGATGCTTAAAATTTAGCTTTGATCACAGGAATAAATTAAATTTGAAATAGTACAAATATTTTCACAAAATTACTGCTTTTGCTGTATTTTGGATCAAATAAACGCAGACTTGGTGAGCAGAAGAGAATTTTTCAAAAAAACATTAAAAAACTTTTGACTGGTAGTGTAGCAAACCATTTCTGTAATTCTCAAATGAACAACAACAAATCACTCTGACAGAAGCCAAATGTGTAAAATGCTCTGTGTTTGTTTTCCAGAAATACATTAAACATACACTGTATCTGCAAACTATTTAATTTGTATGTATACACACCTTTACATTGAGTGAAATATTTATCTTATGAGATCACAAACACATTAACGCATTATTTTAGTTGTTAATTTGACACATACTTGTGTTCAAATGCTTGATTGCACAGTAAATATCACTGACATTTACGAGATCTTTCAACTTCCAACTCTTTGGCTAAAATGGAAAACAAAATGCTCTGACATCAACAGTCTCTCCAGCATATTCAGCCTCTTTCAGAGAACTTCTGAAAGAAAACCACATCAAAGAACGGCCAATATTAAGTAACGCCTGGAGTTTGTTAGAAGCTAATTGACAAAACCTGAAAGCTTAAGAAGAAAACTTTGCGGTCTGATGAGTCTAAAGTTCAACTCTATATTGAGAAAGCAAAGCACTATGTTAGACATACACAAAATACAGATATCCAGGAAACACCATCGCTACTGTCAGACGTGATGCTCATCAGCAGGAGGAACTAGAAGCTTGTTCTCTTCAAGAACAGCATTTATGGAGTCAAATAGTGAAGGTACAAAAAAAATCCTGTGTTTTAAATAAGATTCAAATCCCAAGACTGGGTGGCCTTCATAAAACACAGTATGTTCCTAGAAACCATTTCTGTGATATAATCTCGCTGAAAGGTCCAAACTGGCCAAGTCTGAACCTCCTGGCAAGAGCAAGCAGGTTTTGGGCAGCCATGGTAAAACCTACTAAAAAAATACAGTGACAATGTTCACGGCATTATAGGGTGTCATTTTGGAGGCTGTATGTTTTAAAGGTCACAGCCATATATCATTATAATCTAATGTATCTGAATGTCTTAAACCTATGTTGTACTGTAAAATATGCTGATAACCACTAGAATAAAACAAGTGGTAAAACAGAAAGCCATATGATGCTATATATATATAAATATATATACACACACATACACACACCATTTTCATGTCAATTTCTGTTACAATTATGTGTTTTTAACACTATAGTACTCCGTGGAATTCATTTTACAATTCACCTTTGCAAATGCCTCCAGACCACTAGAAGCAAAATAGCCCTAAAGCACCAAAGATCCACCACAATACTTTATTGTGTGTATCAGGTGCTTTTCCTTGCATACATTTCTCTGACACTAAAAATTATGACATTGTATATGGGCAAAAAGGTCAGTTTTGGTCTCATCTGACCACAAGACACAATTCCAGTTGAAATACAACTCCCGGCAAAGTTCAGGCACTGCAGTTTGTGGTCTGTGCTCAGCAATGGCTTCATCTGTGCATCCTTTCCTAAGCGCTTGTTGACATTGACGTGTCATCTAACAGCTGATTCTAAAGTGTGGAATTCGGAGCCCATGACCCCTGGATTCCTCTACGCCTCTCTCATCGTGTTCCTCATTCAGTGTGGGGGGCAAAATCCCCACGCATAATTTTCTGGCAAATCTGCAGTTGTTCCAGACTTCTGAAACGTTTTGATTTTAGCCTTTGTGCTTAGCGGTATTTCCAACTGTTTATGTATTCTTTTATATCTGTTACCTGATCTGAGCAGTTCAACAATCATCTGTCAATTTTCTGCTGAAAGCTCTGCGGTTTTACCCATGGTGATGGACAAAGGTATTTTACATGCGTGCAAACTCATATTTATACCCTAGGGAAACTAGAATTGGAGAAAGGCAGCAATACAGTTCTTGGAAACGGAGGCCAACTGTAAAGCATAGGATTTCATAACAGCCGCCACTTTGTTTGCCTTTAAATATTCTTAGACAGCGCCAATAGTTCTGAAACCTATGTTTTGGATATGCAATAAAATACTTGAAGTATGTTGTACTCAAACATGGCTACAAACATGTTTGTGCCAAAATAAGACTCATTTGTTTGTGCTGATTTACAGTTATGGACACAAATTAAATGTAGCACTCATTTAAAGGGTGACATATCACGAAAATGTGACTTTTTTCATATTTAAGTGCTAAAATCCCACAACCCAGAAAAACCTAACTTAAAGTAAGCCTTTTTTTTTCAAGCATGTAAAAAAACAAGCCGCTTAGATTTCGCTGTCCCGTGATGTATAAATGGGATCTTATTATAATATTAACCTGTACCTTTAACCTGCACATTTCCAACCACTGGGCTGTAAAACTGTGCAGTTTGCAGACCAAACCATAAGTCGTAGAGATTTAGAACTTGGAGGGATGGTAGTACTCACACCCCCTACAACGTGACCAAGGCTCACCCCAATTGGCCTGACGAGGGCGCTACAGCGAGCAAAATTACGAAATCACTCATAACTCCTAAACCATTAGTCGCAGGCTTAAGTGTCTTATGTCACTGGAATCTTTGGCTCAGATTCGATTGTGAGCCTACTACTTTTTGCAGACTAGTCCTAGGTTTTTCGCTCCATCAGTACCAGACCAGTGCAGAAAAACTCTCTGAAGAGTTAATATCAATAATTATCAAAAAAAGTTGAACTTTCGACTCACCATCGCAAAGGGATGCTTAAACGTTTGAAAGGAGTAGGGCCACTTTTAGAAAAATGCCTATAACTCCTGAATGGAATGAGATATCTTCGCCAAACTCAGAACACTTGTGTAAAAGATCAATCTGAGGTCACAGGAAAAAAATTGCAGAGCTTGGCCACTTGGTGGTGCTATTAGAGGGGAAAAACATAAAAATGGCTATAACTGGCAACCATTTGTATTTTCAACATGAAAATCAGTGTGCATGGTCTTAGTCCAAAGTGACACGAGTGTCTATAAGAACATCTGCATATCTCAGAAAACATGGCCACCACTGGCCGACGAAATTTGAGCATCTGTTAGACAACGTTAATGGAGGCCGATCGGACCAAAACTCGGTGGGCCTGTTCAACTTACGGCCCCAAAGGTCTGAGAGAAATTTGAAAGAAATAAGCCACTGGGTGGCGATATCGCATTTTTCAAGGGCGTAAATGATTGTATGTTGCGCAATATTCGTATCATACGATTGCACTCCTCGTTCCAGACAACTTTGCCTCTAGAACCACTGCTGTCAATCAAATCGTTTGTTAAGTGAGAAGATGTCAAAAACCTGCTTTTGCAAACTAGTCCTAGGGTTTTTGCTCAATCTGGAAAAAAAACAAAAAACACTGCAGTACAATTCTCTGGATTCTCTAGGTAAATAATTATCAATTTTTTTTTTTTTAATTTACCATTTGGGAGGCTATAATGGGATTGTAGCTAGATGGGATACAGCTCAGACCAGAAACTAACAATGAAATTAATTGTTCTACCTAATAGATTGTGTTTTATTAACGTCTACACCGACCCCAACCCTAAACTTAGCCCTTACTATAATACAAAAACAGTATTATTGTTGTACACCTCAACAAAAATAACGTTAGATCGAAGTGCGCATGCCCAGTAGCCAGAGCTGTTTCCCTTCTAGACTTAACCCTATAACTAGGTCGTTTAAAAAAGGGGCCTGTCCAAATTTACCCAAAATCCTATAAAGCCTAATAGAAAACTCAAAACTTCACAAAACCTGCTAAGCGAACAGGTGATTCTTAACAAGCATGCAAACTTTTAAGGAGACTGGACCACAGTTGGCACTTTAACAGTTAAAAAGGGACTCAAAAACACTGTATTTCCATGGTAAATGACCTGGATTTGCCAAAAATGCTTTTTTAAACATTGATTTAGGTGGGTACAGCCTTGCTAAGTAATATATGTAATTTGCTTAAATGCCTTAAGTGCTTGAACCCCAGTAATCACTGCTTGCAGCTATATTATAAACTTGCAATTTTTTCCCCAACTGTTTACCGTCAAAGACATAACCGACTGTTTTTGTAACTCCTGTGTTTTTAACATAAACTTGTGTGTATTTGACAGTTTAAACAGGATAAGACATGAAAGAGAACTTAAGCCCAGAGTATACTTCATATTTTTATGCGTACGCAAGGAACAGCGTACAGTGCTCACATTGACAAGCACTTTTAATTGAGAGGATACATTTACATGAGCTCAGGCTTAAAAGAGTTCAGAAATATTTGTTATCAGTCCCAACTGAACGGGGAAAAATAGAGCAGACACTGGACATGGACAGCCGCGTTCTGTGCACATGCTTCAGATGTGTGCTCTCAGAAAACCATATATCCGAAGTTTAAACTATTATGGTTTAAACCCATGATTTCAGTGCGATAGACATGATAATCAAAAGCAAACAGATTATTTTTTAGCAGAGTATCTGAGGTACAAGCTGTAAAGGCACAGCCCTATTCTAGAAAAGGGGGCGGGGGGTAAGCAGCTCATTTGCATTTAAAGAGACATGCACAAAAACAGTGTGTGTCTGTTTCCACTCAAAAGAGGCAATTTTACAATGATATAATAAATGATCTGAGCGAAGAGACTTTTTCTCTCCTTTCTCTGTTTGGGCTCAGGCTTTTGGGGACGCCATGGTTCTCCCTGTCGTTTGGTCCTCCATCAGCGGAGATTGTGGCTTTGCACGTCTCTCTCTCCTCATCACTCTCTCAGCATAAAGAGCTCCAGATGGAGCGGCCCAGCAGCAGCTGCTAATTGAATGGCACATAAAACAATTTTGCCATTGTCTCAGGAAGTAACCAAATCAACAGCACATTTATGACCACTGATGACCAGTTAAACATACAGGGAGCGGGAGAGAGAGAGAGAAACTAATTAGCTGGGCTTACAAAAACACTCATGATATCCTGGAGAGAGAGCGAGAGGCTGGTATTTTGTCTGTGGTTGTGGTAGGTAGGAGGTTTTTCTCCAGACTTAATGAGGCTGAGATAGGGAGGTCATGACTGGAGAGAAATGTAATGGCTGCCTTTTTGGAAGCACCTGGATTAACACTACATTAATGTCCTGAGGTTTATTAGCTGAAGTATAACGCATAAAAGTCTGTATGGATATACAGTACAGCACATGTACATAAACCATATGCACTCAACAATAAACACATACAGATTTACATTTTGCAACTCCCGTTGAACTTACATTAACACAAGCAAAGGTTAAACATGTTGGTTTAATATTAGATCAAAGAAAAACTATTTCACATTTTTAAAGAAACCCATATTTATATGGTCAATTACATGTGTGCGCTCTTGCCCCTTGGCACTGGGTTTTAGAGTGGCATGTGTGTATATAACGATTGTCGTTGCCTGACCATTCACCAACTTAGTTAAATAACCATTGGTAGAGAACCTGATTAAAGGGAGTAACAATCTGTTTCTGATTGTAAGCTTTAGCAGTACAATAAAAACCAAGAGGCCTTAAGATGTGATTAACAGATAAAGATATTCTTGAGCATTTTGAACAGACTTTCTATCCATCAGCGAATTTGGAGAAAAAAAGCATCACGGTTTCCACAAAAATATTAAACAACACATGATATGTTCCTCAAACTGTAACTCACACAAACATTGTCTGTTTATGATTCTCTGAATATTCAATTAATTAATTGAATTTATAAGATTTTCAGTGTTCTTTAAAGAAGTCTCTTCTGCTCACCAAGCCTGCATTTATTTGAACCAAAGTACAGCAAAAAGAGTAACATTTTTAAATATTTTTACTATTTAAAATAACTGCTTTTTATTTAAATATATATTTGTAAATGTAATTTATTCCTGTGATTTCAAAGCATTTTTTAGCATCATTACTCCAGTCACATGATCTCTCAGAAATCATTCTAATATTCTGATTTGCTGCTCAGAAAATGCATTAGTATTATTATTATTATGTTAAAAACAGTTGAGTAGAATTTCTTCTGTAACATTATAAAATGTCTTTATCATCAACTTTGATTAATTTCTATAATTTCTTTCCCAAAATTGTACTGACTCCAAGCTTTTGAATGGTATAGTGTATAATGTTACAAAAGCTTTTTATTCAGATAAATGCTGATCTATGGATCTTTCTATTCATCATAGAATCCTGAAAAAAAATGTACTCAGCTGTTTTAAATATTGATGGTGATGATGATAATAATAATAATAATAATAATAATAATGTTTCTTGAAACATTTTTCTTGAAACATTTTAAAACACATTTTACATTTTAATACAATTTCTGAACAATCATGTGACACTGAAGACTAGAATAATGATGCTGAAAATTTAGCTTTGATCACAGGAATAAATTACATTTTAAAATGTGTTCAAATAGAAAACAGTTATTTTAAATAGCAAAAACATTTCAAAATTGTACTGTTTTTGCTGTACTTTGGATCAAATAAACGCAGGCTTGGTGAGCAGAAGAGACATTAAAAATCTTTTGACTGGTAGTGTAAATTAATTAAAAAGTGAATTAAAAAGACTTGGCTACAAAATATTTCTCCTTTAAATAAATGCTGTTCTTTTGAATGTTTCATTCTTTAGAGAATCCTGTAAAAAATGTATGATGGTTTCCACAAAAACTATTTTCAGTGACATTAATAAAAGTTTATTGAGCAGTAAATCATCATATTAGAATGATTTCTGAAGAATCATGTGACATTGAAAACTGGAGTAATGATGCTGAAAATTCAGCTTTGTCATCGCAGGAATAAATTACATTGTAAAAAATATTCAAATACATATTCTTTTAAACTAATAATATTTTGAAATAGTATTGCTTTTACTATATGTTTTATCAAAAATACAGTTTTGTTTACAGACTTGTTTTCAAAAACAAAATAATCTTAAGTGTAGTGTGCGTGTGTGTGTGTGTTTGTGTTTGTGTTACATATAGTGGAGGAGGTCTGAGGAGGAAGTGTGTTGGAGGCCAAAGGGGATCAGTCACCCCCCCACACTACGACCTCATCATGAAAGTTTTTTAACCACTGACTCATTTATTACACACACAAAATCAACAGCTCAGTATCACAGCACATACACACACCAGACCACGTACTCCCATCCTTTCTTTCTGTCTCTTTTTAACTTTCCCTCATAAACATCATCTTCCCCCTTTCTCCTCCCCGCTCCATCTGTCTGCAGGGAATACATCTCTATCTTCCTCTGATAAGTGGAGAGGGAAGCGGTGGCGATAATTTACGACATCACGAGACATGAGAACATTCTCTCAGACAGTTGTCCCCATGGCAATGTGCCAAATGTAGGCGGGGCCTCAGGGAATACTACAGGAACTCCGAGCAAAACACTTGCGAACGATAATTGGGATCAAATACGGAGAAAAAAATAGCAGGAGCCAGTGATAGAGCGATAAGATGGAGGAATAAGCTGACGCCTTCATTCCTTCATGAATCACATTTATGGCATTTCATTTGCTGATAGCAGCGGTCCCTCCTACCTTTTCAGACATCGTTACACAGAAAATATGGGATGGTGAACCTTTGTAGTGTGAGCGTTATGTCCGCAGCCAGGCCGGAGGTTATTTATTGGCCGACAGAGGAGAGGAAAGGGGGAGAGCGAGAGCGAGGGATGAGGAAAGAGAGGAATGAGTGAGTGTGTGATCGGCTGCGGCCTTATTAGTGTGATTTACAACAGAGCCGCATTAGTTCAGCTTCATAAGAGCCCCAACCCACAAACACACACACACACACACACACTCACAAAGACAATTACATACATGAAAAACATCATTACCCACTGTAAGTCTGAGTCCAACTTTATGGAATTCATTATTTTACTGTTTTAAGCCTAAATAAATTAAGCAAGAGGATGTCACACACACACTTTCAGACAAAGCAAATCTTGAGAAATGTTCCTCATGAACCTTAATGACACAGCATGTTTTAATCTGACTCTCAGAAGGGGGAAACATGGCACAGTATTGAACATATTCACACACACAGTCACTCTGTGAGTACTTTAGGCAGAGTAAATATGGCCATTTGTGGGTTTGTGTGAAAGAAAAAGCCAAAGGATGAATGGAAAGACAGTGACAGGGAAAGGGAGAGAGGAAAAGTGTGTGTGAGCTGTTTTCATGCTCATGTTCTAAAAGGCATCAGGCGCTAATAAAGAGCTCGGAGTGAGCGGTTGGTGTTTAACATCTGTGAAAGCTATCAAGAAACAAAGAGGTGGTCTTTGACTCTCACTCGCTCGCTCGCTTGCTCTCGCTCGCTCTGTTTTATTTAATTTTTCGGCTCATATTGGCTTCTCACTTGCCAAAGCATTTACAGACTGTGAAAAGCGTGAAGAAAATGAGCAAAAGCAAGAAAAATGAAATGACCTCCACAAACCACTCAGTTAGGTCATTGCTGTTATGAAGCACAGTTTCATGTCTACATCATATATGGTGTAGCACAGGTTTTTAATGCCATGGACTCCAGTCCAGGATTTCTGTTTTTTTTTTTGGAAATTAAGAAATTCATGTTTATTCAACAAGGATGCATTACACTGATCAAAAGTGACAGTAAATACATTTAGAATGTTTCAAAAATTCTATTATTTCAAATAAATTTTGCTTATTTGAACTTTATTTTAATCAAAGAATTGATCAAAGAATTGATTTACACAAAAATATCAAGCAGCACAACTGTTTTGAATATTAATAATAAGAAATCTTTCTTGAGCACCAAATCAGCATATTAGAATGATTTCCGAAGGACTACGTGGTATTTAAGACTATGGAAGTCCATTCTGTCACTGAATAAAAATAATAACAGGTAATTGCAATTTTTTATCTCATAATTCCGACTTTTTCTCAGAATTGCATGATACAAACTTGCAATTCGAACATAAACTCACAATTCTGAGAAATAAAGTTCCAATTCTGAGAAATGTCAGAATTTGCAATATATAAATTTTATAATTTAGATTTTATATCATGCAATTGCAAGTCAGAATTGTGAGATATTAAGTTGCAATAACATTTTTTATTTTTTTATTGAGTGGTGGAAATGGGCATCTATAGGAGCCTGGAGTAATAATGATGAAAATTCAACTTCGTCATCACAGAAATAAATGACATTTATAATCATAAAAATAGAAAACAGTTGCTTTAAATTGTAATAACATTTTACAATAATACTGTTTTTATTTTGGATTAAAAAATGCATTCTTGGTGAACATAAGATGTGTGTGTGTGTCTGTGTCTGTATTAAACATAAATATGTAAGTTGCTTCTAAATTTATACAAAAAAAAAAATTGAATTCGTTTTATTTTTTTCATAAATTCTGTTTTAATTTTTCTAGCCTCTGGTTAAATGAAATTTTAGGGTTAAATTAATTAAATGAAAATGAAAAAATATGGTTAAATGAAAAAAAAATTGTCTTCTCAATTGAAATCAAGAAAATGTATTAAAAGTTTAACAAAAATTACAATTTTAACGCCATATAAAATATGTTTTATTTTTAGCAAATTCTGTGTTTTCCAATAATTTTCTGGATTCCATTTCTAAGTTTCATTAAATAATAATAATCAAAAGCCTCTCTAATTAATTGATTTTATTTTTTTTTAAAAATCTGGAAAAAAATCCTTTAAAAACTATTTTTTAAATACAATTATTATCTGTAGCAGCAATATTATTACATTAAGTAATATATTTATGTCACAGTTTTTTTTTCCAAGTTAGACCTAACTTTTATTTTGACAGGTTTCTGTTTGTATATGATATTGTGTTTTTTTTTTTTTTTTTTTTTTTTTTCAAAAGAAACTGTAAAATGCTCATGAAGTGACTCTCAGAGCAGTTCTAGAGATAATGTTTATGTGTTCATGTACGGCAGAGGTTAAAAACACCGCTAATGTCACGCACGCTTCAGTATGTGTGGAGTAAACAAAACTGTGCGTCTGTGCCATTCTCTTTCATCTTCTGCAAAATTTGCATCTAGTCCAGTCCAGATTAAAAATGTTTCAACAACACTGACATGTATTAACGTGTAATAATAACAGAATTTTATTCAGAACTATTCATCTTTCTTCTCCCTGTCACACACAGACAATTGTGCTACTTCCTCAGTCACTCCAAACCCTCTTGAGTCTTTCAGCAAGAATCTCAAATGTCACACACACTCAAACACACTCATGACTCTGACTGTGAGGTCAACAACCACATTAACACACACACACCGCTGCGAGGAGTGTCTCAGTGACATCAGACATAAAAAGCAGCGTATCATCTTTGCTCCATGAAAGCGGCACTCATGCTATCAGCCCCGTCACTCTGACTCGACCATGTGCGATAACTCTACGCTTGAATGTCTCCAGACAGCCCTTGAAACATATGTATGTCACCCCTATTTTATCTTTACGTGATGGGAAGCCAGGAGATGTCACCCATTATCACATACACACAAAACAAGTCTGTATCATTGCACTGCTGGTTTCTGTCACACACACACATTCAGAAGAATGTAGATATCTTTATGAAAGCATTACATATATGATCACTTAATACAGTATGTTATATATAACTAATATAGTTTATAGAGTTTGCTTGGCTGGGTTAATGTGTTCTATACTCGCTAAGATATTTAGTGGGTTATTTGTGGGTCAGCTGCTCCACATTGTTCCCACACAGGATTTTAAGAGAAAACCACAATGTTTGCATAAGTGTGTATTCTCTCTCTCCTTCTCCTTCTACATATCTGACATAGTTCTTTCAGTCTCCTATAGACAAGCAGAGAGATTTCATTGAAGCAGAGACAGAGGGGAATGAATAAGTGATTAAAAGGGGCGCCTGAGAAGCTCAAACTGTATATTTTCGTGCAGCAGAAGTTATCCTTCTCATTATCGTGGAAAACTGTAGCTTTCTTGCTTTATCTATTTGTAAACACAAGAAAG
The DNA here is from genome assembly GCF_022985175.1 of Labeo rohita. Taxonomy (NCBI): domain Eukaryota; kingdom Metazoa; phylum Chordata; class Actinopteri; order Cypriniformes; family Cyprinidae; genus Labeo; species Labeo rohita. The sequence goes on along the minus strand of NC_066891.1, from coordinate 11,023,277 downwards.
TAATGCATATGAAGTTCTATCCACTCTAACAAAGCATTTTTTTGTATAGTAAACTAATATGAATGGATCTTTGATGATAAGTAACCTGGTGGAACTTGTCAAGTGGACTGAAACTCCTACATTTGAAGGTCATGAAGAGCTTCAGAGTAATCTTTTATAGTTTTATTAATGTTCTAGAGTATTAAGAACGTTTTGTGGAACCTGTTCAAATTATTCATATGTTCTAGAACTTTTGAGAGAATCTGAAAATCCTCTGAACCTTGATGACTAGTTTTACTTGACGTGTATTCAATTTAAATTATTACTTCACACAAAATGACAGTTCTGTCAATTACTCACCCTCATTTTAAACTCTGGTGGCTTTCATTTTTTCATACAACCAATATGAATTAGAAAGGATGCTGTCAAACTGCCATAGAAGTAGTCCATATGACTCTTGAGCCAGTCTTCTGAACCCTTACAAAAGTTTGGCTTCAAGATTATACATTAATATTCACTGAAAGTAATACCTCACAGTAGCTCTCAAATCTCATTTGTGCTCGCACATTCAAATACATCCCAGACTCACTGGAAAAAAACGTGCCTGTGGTGACATCTCTGCAAAGTGATATTCGGTTGCTTTGTGCATGTTTCATAACTCTTTCGAAGTGAAATGTCCAGTGAATGGTGCTAAAAGCATGTTCAGTTTTATCTGAAACTGCATTGGTCATTGTATGTATAGCTGTGGTTCGGACATGAAATGTCTGGTGAGATGAATTTAAAGGTTAATGCTCTATTGCATTTGAAAGTAACATACCGCCACCACTAAACCCAACACAAAATGTGAGATAATGCATTAGCTGAAGCAAATCTGCAAGTCTTTCAGCTGTTTTATCATCAGACACGTACTGAGTGCTCCACGTCACAAGTACGATGATGTACGGGGGAGCTATCGAGCAAGTTTACTCCATCAAAAAAAGTGTGCTGAGGTCATAACATTATTATGCAGGGAACCACATTCAAATAAGCTTTATTAATTAATAATCTGCCCCTGTAAACAATTAGTGACAAGGAATTAATGTAGTTGGTGTTTAATTGACACCACTGTTAATTTCAGCTGGAAACCAGAGTAAATTGTCATTTTAAACTTTATTGATCCCTGCATTTAAGAGTTAAGATCAAAAGTTTACATACACCTTGCAGAATCTGCAAAATGTTAATTATTTTACCAAAATAAGAGGGATCAAACAAAATGCATGTTATTTTTTGTATAGTACTGACCTGAATAAGGTATTTCACACAAAAGACGTTTGCATATAGTCTACAAGAGAAAATAATAGTTGCTTTTATAAAAATGATCCCATTCAAAAGTTTACATACGCTTGATTCTTAATACTGTGTTGTTACCTGAATGATCCACAGCTGTGTTTTTATTGGTAGTTGTTCATGATAGAGTCCCTTGTTTGTCCTGAACAGTTAAACTGCCTGCTGTTCTCCAGAAAAATCCTTCAGGTCCCACAAATTCTTTGTTTTTTGGGGGGTTTTTTTTAGCATTTTTGTGTATTTGAACCATTTCCAGCAATGACTATATGATTTTGAGATCTATCTTTTCATGCTGAGGACAACTGAGGGACACAAATGCAACTACTACAGAAGGTTCAAATGCTCACTGATGCTCCAGAAAGAAAAACTCTTAATGCATTGTGTTTCCTTCTGAAGAATCAGTGAGCATTTGAATCTTTTGTAATAGTTGCATATGAGTCCCTCAGTTGTCCTCAGTGTGAAAAGATGGATCCTCAAAATCATACAGTCACTGTTGGAAAGGGTTCAAATACACAAAAATGCTGACAAACCCAAGAATTTGTGGGACCTAAAGGATTTTTCTGAAGAACAGAAGGCAGTTTAACTGTTCAGGACAAACACGGACTCATGAACAACTATCACTAAATCATTCAGCTGTGAATCATTCAGGTAACAACACAGTATTAAGAATCAAGTGTATGTAAACTTTTGAACGGGATAATTCTAATAAATTCAACTTATTTTCTTGTGGACCTATGTAAACGTCTTTAATGTGAAATATCTTATTCAGGTCAGTACTAAATAAAAAATAACATGCATTTTGTATGATCCCTCTTATTTTGGTAAAATAATTAACATTTCATAGATTCGCAATGTGTATGCAAACTTTTGACTTCAACTGTACATCATAAAGTTGAATACCTAGACATGCAAATAAGATGGTCAAAAAACAACAAACTTAACTACAAAAACTACATCATGAAAAGCTCATCAGCATGAATAAAGGTGGATGGAAATGTGACTTGTGTGGATGTTTCTTTGATTCTTTGTTCTCTCTATACTATTAATTTCAAGACGCTCTGTGTTGAGGTATTGCAATGGAAACATATCTGATTGGATTACTTATAAAACACTGGAATGGATTTTTATATGTAAGCGTTCTCCATCAACACACACATACACACACACACAAAGGCGGGCGCACACATTCCAGTTTTGGAACTGCGCAAAGCCTGCATTTCCCTTTTTAAGATTTTAATTGCATCCGCAGGGAAAAGACTTCTTTTGACACGTTAGCGTTTCTATTCTAAACCAGAGAGAGGGGGAGAGAGGTGGCATTTGTTAATGGCACAATGCCTGTGTTACCAAGTTTATACATCAAAATAACCAGGCAGATTATAAAGTGGAACAGCGACCACATAAAGACACCAGAAATGTGCAGTAAAGAGAGGCCTATTATGGATTTCATTAGTAAAAAAAAATCTCATGCACCCACTTACCCATACAGTACACACACACAGACATGCAGTGAAAAGAAAAACGTTAAGCCAGAACTAAATGGCACATAGTAAGGACATGTGTTGAGATTTATCTATCTTTCAAACACCTTGTGAGTGCACAGACAGCCTTCACAAAAGCGTGTCTAATACAGGGAAACTTTTTTTAAAATGGTTAGAAGTTTCTACAAAGTTTTGGCATTTAAAGGCAGATTATTAGCATAATGAATGCCACATCTGTGCTTGCAAAGCAGCATCTGGTTATACAATACTGAAAAGTTAAAAACGAATTAATTAATACATACACCACCGGTCAAAAGTTTTTTCATTCATCATAGTATCTGTAAAAAATTAAGCAGCAAAATGGTTTTCAACACTGATAATAAGAATCATTTTTGATAACTGAGCACCAATACTAACTAATGATAAAATCAGTTCATCAGCATCAAAAACATTTTAAAAATTCAATTATTTCAAACTTTTGACTGATAGTGTGTGTACATACTTCCAAACATACCGTGGGTGCAAAAGTCTCTGACCACTGTTTTAAAGCTGAAAATATTTCATCTTTATTTTGTATAAAATGTTAATGTAAAATAAAGAATATAAGCAATATTACATTTTCATATTTCTGGGTCAAAGGTCAGTTTTCTTTTGTTTGAATTAAAGTACACAAGATAATTTTTAATAGCTAATATGCTAATAATATAATCTATAATTATTTTTATGAATTGTATTTTTTTAATACCATTTTAACAGAGAATGTGTCAAAGCAGCTTATTTTAATGATGCAAACAAATTTCAACTGCTGTAAAGCAGCACTAAAAGATGACAATAATAAGGTAAATTTTACAGTTAAAGGAGAAGTCCACTTTCAAAACAAAGATTCACATATGATGTACTCAGCCCCTTGTCATCCAAGATGTTCTTGTCTTTCTTCAGTCGTAAAGAATTTTTTTTTTTTGAGGAAAACATTTTTGCATTTTTCTCCATATAATGGACTGATATGGCGCCCCGATTTTGAACTTCCAAAAGTTCAAATGCAGTTTAAATGCGGCTTCAAACGATCCCAGCTGAGGAAGAAGGGTCTTTTCTAGTGAAACGATCAGTTTTTTTCTTTTTTTTAATTACAGTTTAAATACTTTTAAATCTCAAACACTTGTCTTGTCTTGCTCTCCCTGAGTATTGTGCATTGTGCCTCAAGACAGTTAGGGTATGTCGAAAAAATTCAATCGTATTTTCTCCCTCAAATTCAAAAATAATTTCAAAATCATCCTACATCGCTGCAGAAGTACTGACAGTCTTTGCAAAGTGAACATGCAAAGAAGATCAAACATCCTTAACAAAAAAGGTAAAACAGCGATATAGTTGAGGGAGAACATGAAATGGGAGTTTTTCGACATACCCTAACTGTCATGAGGCAGGCAGAGTAAGACAAAATTAGCGTTTGACATTAAAAAAGTATATAATATGTATTATTTTTATGAAAATAACCAATCGTTAAGCTAGATAAGACCCTTCTTTCTCGACTGGGATCGTTTACAACCGCATTTGGGATTGTTTGAAGCTGCATTTTAACTGCACTTTGGAAGTTCAAACTCGGGGCACCATAGCAGTCCATTATATGGAGAAAAATGCTTAAATGTTTTCCTCAAAAAACAACTTCTTTACAACTGAAGAAAGACATGAACATCTTGGATGACAAGGGGGTGAGTACATTATATGTGAATCTTTGTTTTGGAAGTAGACGTCTCCTTTAAAGTCAGTTCATTGTTGATTCAATTCTGTTTAATAACTGTGCAAAGATAATCAATTATGGAATGACATAAAGACATTTATTAAGGAGCTCTAGAGAAAACAGCGATGTCATCATTGGGTGAGTAATTAATGACAGAATTTTTATTTTTGGGTGAACTATCCCTTGAAGTGTTCCCAAATAAGCAAGTAAATCAAGGTAAAAATAGCAAGGATAATCTTAAACTTTTGGACAGTTCATTTACAGACATAAAGTACCATAAACAATAAATGTAATAAAAGGTTGCTCTGTGTCACTTCGACAAAATCTTACACTTTATAAATGCATGTAAGCAGTATATGTGTGAGTGCATGTTGGAGGATGTGAAACCCATTATGTAGCTAATTAAGGCTGGTCTTGTATCAGCCTTCACCCCCCTGTAGAGAGTGTCACCCACTGTCACTCCCCTCTGATGGCTTTACCATCTCAGTCATACCAGAAAAGACCACACACACCTTCAAACAAAAATTACAGGCACTGACACATTCACAGCTAAACTCCATAATCGTCATCATTTCTATTTTAAAAAGAAAGAAGAATTACGGAGAGAGTGTTTACTACAGGACCGAAGGTGCCGATGAAGTTCAAAAGCATTCAGATCTTCCAGAGAATTCACTCTTCTACAACAAAACCAGATTAAAGCCCAAAATGACATCACTTGGCCTGTACTGGTTTCGACATTATTTTTCTCTTCTTTCTTTTTGTCATCTGCAAATCATCTACAATTACCCTCAATGCACCCACCAGATTACCATTATCACTATTACAACATTCCCCTCTGCTGCCTGGAGACAGAAACAATCCTCTAACATCCAGTCTGCTCCAGTACGGCACAGGGGGGAGCTGATGCTATTAGCTGAACTTGAAAATACTTTTCAGAGAAAGAGTTTACAAACGCTACAACTAATTCTCTAGAGGTTGTTTGAAAGACCTTTTTATATAATGTTTTCCTCTGAACCTTTGATTTCTTGCTGTAAAAGATATCAAGTAATAGTAGTATATTTATCCTATTCAGCCTATATTATTGGTCCTGTAGTTCATTCTAATTAAAATGTACAAAATTAAGTTTTAATGACACATTTTGGGGCTGTGTTTTCCTGGTGCAAAAAGTGGATCCGGAAGCAAAACCGAGTTAGAACCACTGCAGTGATATTCTACAAAACAGGTTCTGAAATACATTTGATTCAGTTCAGATCCTAAACTCCAACCCAGACCAGTTAGTTCTATATATCTGATGTGCTCTTTAACAGAGATGAACATTATGAGAGCTGTCAACTCGTTGCCTTACACTGTAAAATGTGAACAGGTATTTATGATGCACTGGTATCTCATCAATACCCTCTACATAAAGTCAGCAGCTCAGAAATGTTTTCATATTTTCCATTGTGTGTGCATATGACTAGTCTCTTCCTCTCAATAAACCAGACCGTTCTGGCCCGCTGCAGGCTGACCATAATCGCACAGGAGTCATATAACATACTACACTATCACAGACAGTAAGAACGAGATAAAGAGAAGAGACTGTCTATGCGTGTATCCTGGGGGAATTAACCAAAATACTTAGTAGTCTGTTTCCTGGACAAACATTAGCCTTTAAAAGATAAGTTCACCCTAAAATGCTAATTCAATTCACTTAAAGTTTTCAAAACGTTTTTACTCCTGTTGCTTCCAAACCAGTATGACATTCTTTATCCTGTAAAATATTTTGGAGAATGTGCTAGTCAATCTACACATTTCTGCAACTGCAAAGAATTGGAGAGTTCAAGCTTCAGAAAGGCAACAAATGAACAATTAAACTGCCATTCAAAAGTTTGAGATCACTATGATTTTTTAAAGAAGTCTCTTCTGCTCATCAAAGCTGCATTTGATCAAAAATACAAAAAAAACAGTTATATTATGAAATATTATTACAATTTAAAATAACAGTTTTCTATTTTAATGTACTTTAAAATATTATTCATTTCTGTGACGCAAAGCTGAATTTTCAGCATCATTACTCCAGTCTTCAGTGTCACAAGATCATTTAAATTTATTATGAATATTGAAAACAGTTATGCTGCCGAATATTTTTTTTGAACCTGTGATACTGATTTTGGGATTCATAGATGAAAGTAATAGTAAAAAATACCCAAAAAGAACAGCATTTATTTAAAACAAATCTTTTGTAATTATATTCGCTACCATTCGAAAGTTTGGGGTCAATAAATCTTTTAATTCTTTAATTCAGAAAGGATGTGTAAAATTGATAAAAAGTGATAATCTTGATAAAAAGTGATAAGATTTCTATAGGCTCCAAATAATTAAGCAGCACAACTGTTTCCAACGCTAACAATCAATCAGAATATTAGAATGATTTCTGAAGCATCATGTATAACTGAAGTCTGGAGTAATGATGCCAAAAATTCAGATTTGCATCACAGAAATAAATTATATTTTGAAGTATATTAAAATAGAAAATTATATTGCAATAATATTTCACAGTTTTACTGATTTTTCTATATTTCTGATCAAATGAATGCAGCCTTGATGAGCATAAGAAACTTCTTTAAAAAACATTTTAAAAAATTGTACTCATCACAAACTTTTAAACGGTAGTGTAGGTGCTTTATTCCAAATCTTCTAAAGTCATATGAGAGATTTGTGAAAGGAACAAGCCGCCATTTAAGTTACTATCCACTGAAAACCTGCCCTAGCATGTGGGAGAAACAGAGATGTCCAATTTGTTATTTTCAGTGAATAGACTGATTGAGTTCACACTGGTCTAAATGATTCATTTCCGCATCAGGTCCATTCAACTCTGTGATTCAATGTTCCATCCTAACAGTTTAACAACTCACTGAAGGGGACAATTACCAGTGTATAATTCGATAGTCTGTTCCTCACACAGAACTTATAAGGCAGAAGTCATATTGACAACATCTAGACACTTTTTTTAAAAGCTTGAAAGCTCAAATCCCCATTTGCATGGTAATGTGCAACCAAGTTTTTGCATTCAACTTATAAGAATGAAATTCATACTGTTTTGGAACTATATGAAGGTGAGTAAATGATGACAGAATTTATATATTCTGGCGGACTATCCCTTGAATCTGATGCTTGTGAGTTCTTATGTGATCTCTGCCGTGGTTAACAAAACGAATGTAGACCGGGCATCCAGAAATAGCCTATTTTAAGTCATCCAGAGACCAGAGTGTGTATATGTATGTATGCGCTCTCACCCTGTCTCTCCAATATTTGTTATTTAGTCTGTGGCTTTGAAAAATCCGCACACCGCACACACATACACACTCCTCTCTTCCTCTTTCTTTCACGGCACATACACACAGCATGTCCAAACAGCCCTGCAGGGCTTTGCGGGCCAGTGTATACCCAGCTCCGTCCAGATAAAGGAGAACAAGAGAGGCCAGGCTGAGGGGCAAACAGGACGTTCGATTCCTTTGGATGGGATAATTTACAACGTTGAACTTTGACTCTCAAAAATTTTCATGCATTTCATATATGACTGCCTAAAACAAAATGAAAGTGACTGTGTGGAGAATCGATTTGCGATTTAACTCTCTCTCTCTTCATAAGAAAATCCCATTTGAATCTTAGTACATGAAAAAGATTAATCAACAAAATTGCAGGCCAAAAGATGGGTCAGACCAAAAAGAACAAAAATAAATAAACGGAAGGCCTGAATGATCATTTAATCTGTGACTTGCATTCAGCAAACGTTTTTTTTTACAGAAAAATGTGGCAAATCTGTACTCATTATCCAAAAACAGCTAATTACAAAAAAAATCACTAGATGAATCACTAAATGAAATGAACCGTTTTACAGCAGAGCTTAAAAAAAAGAATTGATTGACATTTTGGTTCTGATTTTATGATTAGCATGATTATATTTCCATGTTTTTGCAAATGTTTGATTTCTCTATGGGTTGAAAGCTTTCCGTAGAATGTGGCTTTTGGTTTAGGGTATTTTTGAATCCAACGCAGTGAAAAATATCCCAAACATTTTAACAGTCTGTCTTCAAACGCAACCTCATGTTCCTTTCAGTCTTTTTTAGACCGCCTACATTTAATGAAGTTTCAGATGAAGGAGATCCCTTTTGTGCTTGTTGGATTGTACAACCGTGTTTCCTGGTTCAAAAGAACCAGGCGAAGGAAATGCTTTATATTCATTAAATCCCAAAGCAAATTGTAATCTCACATGCTCATTAAATTAATTTAAGACAGTAATACGATGATTGAATTTCCTAATGTTTTCAAACCTACAAAATACATTATAATAAAACTACTCATTAATTAATTTAATTATTCATATTGCTAAACCAAAAACCTTTTTGTCATTGTCATTGTACAAGTTAATAATCAAAAGGCCTTCAAGCTCTGTGGCTATTTCAGCTTATTATGTTAAACAAGCAAGTTCTTTCCAGTACAGTCCACAGTAGGGTTTATTACATGTAAATGAATGTAATGCTGCCAATCCACAGAGCATCTCATTATAGCACCAAGTCTATTTGTGAATAAGAGAAAGAGACAGAGACAGTGGTGCCTGGCTCCCCCTAGTGTTTCAATATGAATTCATACCTTCAGTTCATCTGTATTAGTTCACTTCCAGTATAAAAATTTACTGATAATTTACTTACGCCCATGTCATCCAAGATGTTCATGTCTTTCTTTCTTCAGATGAAAAGACATTAAGGCTTTTGAGGAAAACATTCCTGGATTTTTCTCCATATAGTGGACTTCAGTGAGGATCAGTGGGTTGAAGGTCCAAAATGCAGTTTCAATCCAGCTTCAAAGGGCTCTACTCGATCCCAGCTGAGGAACAAGGGTCTAATCTAGCGAAGCGATGCGTCATTTTCTAAAAAAAAACAAACAAACAAACAAAAAAACACACAAATGTATATACTTTTTAACCACAAATGCTCGTCTTGCACTATTCTCAAGTCGACTTCCAGCATTATGTAGTCACATTGGAAAGGTCACGCATGACGTAGGTGAAAGTGCCGACCCAACGTTTTCAAAACAAATGTCCAAAGAAAGTCAAACGTCCTTTACAAAAAAAGGTAAAACAATGATGTCAGATGTTTTTGTAGTTGGAGAAGAAAATTAAATTTAGTTTTCACCCTACCCGACCTTTTTGAACCAAAATACACAGACGAAGAACTAACCACGCGAAGTAACAAATAAAACAAGCATTCGTTGTTAAAAAAGTATATACATTGTTATTTTATTTTTTTAGAAAATGACTGATCGTTTCACTAGATAAGACCCTTATTCCTTTGCTGGGATTGTGTAGAGCCCTTTGAAGCAATTTGGACATTCAACCTGTTGGCTTCCATTGAAGTCCACTATCTAGAAAAATCCTGGAATGTTTTCCTCAAAAACCTTCATATCTTTTCGAATAAAGATTGAAAGACATGAACATCTTGCATCTTTGAATGACATGGGGGTAAATTATCAGGAAATTTTTATTCTGAAAGTGAACTAATCCTTTAGCAAAGTTCTTACCTTATGTTCTTACTCTTCAAAGGAGAAGTTTCCAGAACAAAAATTTACAGACAGTTTGCGGGTTTCAGTGTCCAAAAGGCAGTTTCAATGCAGCTTCAATGCTCACTTGTAAACACTGGGTTGGTACTTCTGCAGCAATGTAGGATGATTTTGAAGTTGGAGGAGAAAATGAGATGGGAGTTTTTCAACATACCCTGACCCGGATTACACAGAGTACACATGCGCATCGCAGAGCTAGACAGGACGAGCATTTGAGGTTAAAAAGTATATATTTTTATGTTATATGGAGACTATATGGAGATAATAAAATGTTTTCCTCAAAAAATAATTTCTTTACGACTGAAGAAAGAAAGGCATGAACATTTTTGGCGACAACGGGGTGAGTACATTATCTGTAAATATTTGTCCTGGAAGTGAACATATCCTTCTTCTCTCAGAAATTGCTAGTAAATTCCACAAATAATAAAGAAACGGCAAGTAACACTTTAAATTTAAATGGGAAACTTTCTGGTAAAATGCATTGCAAAAATAAAAAAATAAATACAAGTGCTGGTATGTCTTTTTAGTGTAATTATAATGAATAGGGACAGATTTTTTTAAAGCTTCATAAATGATTTAGAAGCACCACAAAAGTGGCCCACATGGCTCAACATTTGGACATTTTAAAGCAATTAAGTTCCAATAAGAATTATCAATCCAACTGCAAACATCATTTCACCACAACTGATGCAGCAGAAGCTTTCATAAGTGTGTGTGAATGTTTTAGTGTTTCATGTGTTTAAAGCAGAAGTTCCAGGTGTTTGTTAGTTGACCAGATCTCCCTGATTACTGTTCCACTGGGCTTGGTCACACACATGATATCTTCATCATATTTATATAAAATCCATTCTCTTTCGGACCGTTCCTCTTCAGGAGAGAGACAGAGAAGGAAAAGTGACCACTCCTATAAAGTTTCCTCCCAGAGGGGAAAGCTGATCTGGTAAATTTTGACTCCATACATGTCAATGTCACCGACTGTAGCAGTTAACCGTGTGTATTTGAGCATGAAGGAATGGTCTGCACATCACAGGATCTGATCAACAACAGCTTTTCAGCACTGCACCCTTGAATGCAAAGCCACATCACCCATTACAACAGTTACATACGGTCTCATATTGTAAATGGATTTAAGGCAAATGCAACCCTCAACCGTTAAGAAGGCCTAACAGACAGGCAAAAAAACAAACAAACACAACCTCACAGAAACGCACTCAAATCGCACACAGGAACAGTGGTTTTTGAAATAAGATATTAATAAGCATCTACTTGAATGGGTAAGACTGAAATACATATATGTATTTAAAATGCAACCGTTTCTTTTAACTGTAATGTGGGATTTCCATTTCTAAGCTGGTTATATTAAACATTATGATTTCTCTCATTCATTTTTCAACATGCATATTGTCTCTTCCTCCTTATATTGTCTTTGGCATAAGAGCAGCACAACTTTAGAACTCATCAATCAGTATCAATCAATACTGAAGCAGCGTAACAGTGGCAATGGTCTCTCCTCAGCAGCTGGAACGAGTGTGTGTGTGTAAATTCCATCCTAAGGTCAAGGGTCAAATGTCAGGCTCTTACACATATGTCTTCTCAACAGGAGCCTCTCAACTCCTCTCAGATGATCACACACATACGCACCAACACAGTTTCTGAGAGTGATTTGGTGACAAGTCCAATTTCAACTTGAAAACAAAACCTTGTTTTAGGCGGTCATGCAGCTATTTGCTTAAAGTAAGATGGTTTTTTGAGGGGGGGGGGTCAAGTGAAGCGTGCGTGTCAAGCCCTCAGGTGCATTTGTCCACCTGCAACATTAATTGGTCGAATGCTCACTGGCTCACGCAGACATTTGCACAAACTCTCCCTTTGTGATCCTTTCAACCCCTGCAGACAGGGATCCAAGAAGCATGTGTGTGCGTAAGAGTGTGTATGTAGGTAGTTATGCGGGTGGTTAGCAGGCAAATTGAAATTCCATCCATCCCCTTTACCCTCAGCCCAGTCCAGCACAGCTGAAAGTCAAAGTGTGCCCTTTTCTCTCTCTCCTTCTTTGCTCTCTTTAAAGCATTTCTTATCCAAACAGGAAGTTGCCTCCTGACCTGCAGGATGTAAGAGAACACCAGTGGAAATTTCATTAGACTGCACTGATCGCTCGTGGACGAATTAACACACCAATTACCCGCCTCACTGCACCTGTAAAATTTTACTATGTGTCACTCTGACCAAGCCCGGCCACACCGCCTCTATATGTGTGTGTGAGTGAGTATGTGTGTGTGAGTGAGTGTGTGTGTAGGACTGGGAGAGTGCTTATGTCTGGATGATCCGTTTCAGGATATTTTTCGGGATATTTTCGGTGTGCATGTGTAATATTAATGCAACTTAGTAAAAATCATTAGTTCTGGAGTCAGCCTATACTGGTGGCACTGCACATTTTTGAATCACTCAAAAGAATCAGTTCATAAGAGTCATTTGTTCAGAAATTGGTCTACATTGATGGTGCTGTATTGTAAAGTCCCAATTTGCATTCAAGAATCAAAATTAGAGAGTCCTAAATCATAGTATGTTAAAATGAGTATCTCAAAGGTATCTGGGTGCCCTACTATTTCTACTGGAAATTCGAAAAGCAGATCCATGCAGTAATCTAATATTGCCCACATTCCACTGCACTGTGGATTTGGTTCTGATCTACAAACATGAATAAAACGTGTTAAAAAACTACAAACATGGCAGATAAGCTAGACCAATGGTTTTCAGTATTTTAAATAAAATCTTTTCTTGTTCTCAACCCTAGAATAATGCCTGAATAAAGCATCGACTGTGCTTGAATAATGCCTGAGAAAAGCACTGGATGCTACAGAAGAATACTTTTTTTAAGGGTGTTGATCTGTCCTCAGATCTTGCTTGAGTATATGTTATGCTAAGAGTATGTGTTCTGTGTGCATGTTCACAGTAAGCCATAAGCGTAGTCTCACTCACCGACCGATTTGGTCCAGTTCCTCTCATGGTCAGCTAACCATGACCATCATTTAACACTAGCCAGCACGGCACACACAAACAGATACACACTAGCAGCTGAGTGACAAATGGTGTTGATTATATAACAACTTTCACCAATAGATTTGCTGTGTTTAACAAAATAAATACAATTTTAAAAAAGTAAAAACCCATTCACAAAGACATGTTTAGGGCCTAACATTGACAGAAGCGCGCATTCAGATCCTTTGAAAGGTTTTTATAGAATAAAATAGAATAGAATAGAATAGAATAGAACAGAATAGAATAACATTCAACTTGGCATAACTAATTTGGATCACAGCTGCATATGGAAAGACTGATGTAGAATAGAATAGATTAGATCAGATCAGAACAGAACATCAGAAAAAAAGGAGAATACAACACAATACAAAAGAAAAAAATCAACATATAACTACCCTGAATTGAATCAGAACTGTATATGGAAAGATTGTAATACAGAATAGAACAGAATAAAAAAAGAACAGAACAGAATATAATTTTAAAAATCACCACTGAACTGTCTTGAATTGGATCAGAACAGCATACAGAAGGACTGCAATATAGAATAGAATAGAATAGAATAGAATAGAATAGAATAGAATAGAATAGAATAGAATAATCAAACATTGAACTGGATCAGAACTGCATATGGAAGGACTGTAATTTAGATCAGAACAGAATAGAATAGAATAGAATCAGAACTGCATATTAAAGGATCGTAATATAGAATAGAATAAAATAAAAAAAGAACAGAACAGAATATAATTTTAAAAATCACCACTGAACTGTCTTGAACTGGATCAGAATGGCATACAGAAGGACTGCAATATAGAATAGAATAGAACAGAATAGAATAGAATAGAATAATCAACACTAAAATGTCCTAAACTGGATTTAAACTGCATATGGAAGTACTGTAATTTAGAATAGAATATAATGGAATGGAACAGAACAGAATCAGAAGGGCTGTAATACAGAATAGAATATAGAATATAATAGAATAAAAAAAAATCAACATTGAACCGTCCTGAATTGGATCAGAACTGTATACAGGATAGTAATACAGAATAGAATAGAATAGAATAGAATAGAATAGAATAGAATAGAATAGAATAGAATATCAACATTTAACTCTCCTGAATTGGATTAGAACTACATACAGAACAGAACAGAATAGAAAATCTACACTGAACAGTCCTGAATTAGATCAGAACTACATACAGAAAGACTGTAATACAGAACAGAACAGAACAGAACAGAATAGAATAGAACAGAACAGAACAGAACAGAACAGAATAGAATAGAATAGAATAGAAGGACTGTAATATAGAATAGAATAGAATATCAGCATTAAACTGTCCTGAATTGTATCAGAACTACATACAGAAAGACTGTAATACAGAATAGAATAGAATAGAATATCAACACTGAACTGTCCTGATTTGGATCAGGACTGCATACAGAAGGACTGTAATACAGAATAGAATAGAATAGAACAACAACAACAACGTTGAACTGCCTTAATTGGATCAGAGCTGCATATGGAAGGACTGTAATACAGTATAATATAATAATATAATTAACTTTCAACTGTCCTGAATTGGATGAGAGCTGCGTATGCCGGGACTGTAGTGAATATCATTGAGTCAGAGGTGAAGTATAGTGTTGTTGTGTTTGACACTGCTGGGTCAGCGGTCTCTCTCTATGCTTCTATTCATCTGCACTATGCCTTTGAAGCTGACTCACTTTACCCAGTTGAAAAGGGCTGATGTGCAAATGAAGAATGATCAGAGGGCCCAAAACTTTAATATTGTTATTGTAGGACCCCACCGAGGTTTGCAGAATTTCTCACCATTTCAGTCTCACTCTCTTCCTGTCTCCACGGAACACACTCTCACAAACACACGCTGCGTTATTTTTCTCCTAATCTTTTTACTCTGATGTTTGTATGTAAAATTGTGAGGTTTGTGTGTGTGCTCAGCGCTCTAGGAGTGTGAATTTGTAATGTATTTGTGCTGGAGTTGTGCAGCAATGTTGGGAAATGACTATAAATACACTCAGGCCTTTAAAACCTGCCTCTCACCACCGGCCTGGGGCCCGCAGCCTGTTGGCCAAACAGAAGCGTTGCCCGGGGAGTGAAATCCAAGTAAGAGCGGCGGGATTCGCTTATGCTTTTATCCCACCAACGCTCGGAAGTCCAGCAGGAATGTCCCGGAATCCTGCAGTGATAAAATAATCTCTGCATCCTGCTGAGAAACCACAGATTGCCTGTGTGTGTGTGTGTTTGTGAGGGTGTGTAAAACCGAGAGAGAGCGAACATGGCCTAACCTCTCGCACTCGCATCACCCACCTGTAGATGTGCGAGCTGCTGTTAGTTTCTCATTCTTCTTATCTACTGGCATGTAGAAATACAGTATTTTATTTAAAGATGGCAAATACTAATGCGTCAGGATGGTCTAGTGATCTAACAACCAAAAAAAAAATACTTTTAATAGATTTAGTGATAGTTAAAATTAACAACAATGGAGCACCAACAAATTAAATACATGCACTACTTTTAAATAAGTCAAATGTATTTTATCATTCAATTGGTATGACGGCATAATCTAGTCCAAGTGTCTGACATTTCTCTGCTGCGTTTTAAACCAATTCTTTTGCCGTTGTTAAAGAGGTTTTGTGTGATCTGAGAGCCAGCAGAGGTCTACCCTGCCCTGAGGAGAGGGTTCCACTCACACGTTTTATTTCACATTTTTCCTTTTATTTTCAACTTCCCTCAATTTTCTCCATATGTCTAACAGCCACAACTGCCGCTGGAGGGGTGTATGCAGGGTGGAAGGAAAGAAAGGAGAACAAAATGAGTGTTAGAGACGGAGAATGCAAGGCCTGTCTGAGCCAAATATGACCCATCAACACCTCGGTCATCTGGATCTGTGGAAAACTGGAGACTGTGTGAAATGTAATTTATATATTTGATCATTTGAAACTTAGTGGATCTAATGGCAAAATACAGGTAAAAGAATCAAAGAAATGGCAAGTTTAGGACGTGCTCCTTCCTTCAGATGGATTAAAAATGAAAGTAAAATTCTGTCATGAACTACTCGCCCTCATGTCGTTCCAAAAATCGCATGAACTTTGTTCATATTTGGAACACAAATTAAGATATTTTTGATGAAATCTGAGAGCTTTCTGAACCTGCATAGACATTCTTTCATATAATTCGATATTCAATATAATTATCACAACAAATGTCAAATCTTTATTTCTTTATCTTTCTTTATTAAATTAAGTTTAAAGGCAGATTTTTGCTCCTAAGTGAAAGTTGTAGAAACCAGACCACTGTGATTTTAAACTACTCTTTATGGTCAGAACATGACAAACATTTCATGTTTTTTAATTTATTACTTGAAATGTATTACTTTTCAGTAATCTGACAGTAGCTTGAGATAGAATGCAGATGTAAATTTATGTTCATTATCAAAAAGAGTAACATTTATAAAAACTGTAACAACATTTTTATTTGGTGAGATTTAATTATTCTTTTTGGAGTTTTATTAAAATGAACTATTAATCTTCCATAGTCGCATACATTTAGATCATGATAACCACAGTTAAAACCACACATATAGCACCTCAATACCATGAAAAAATAACTATATGGTTTCTAGGTATTTGTGTGATTCCATGATGCGGAAAACCTGGATGGAATCACTGAATCCAGTCAGAAAAATTTGCTTTATGGAATGTCACTGAATTTGCCAAATTTTGGATGAATAAATTAAAAGCAGGGTAGTACACTTATATCAAAACACAATGTGGCCTAGCGTCTGAATATTACGCCCCAAAATACTATTTAAATATGAACCCTGCATGTTCTGCGCGTGTCTGTGTGTCAATGAAAGGCGCAGAAGTGTGGTTTAATTTACTACATACACTGAAGCGCACGCAACCCTTGCCGTGTTTTCAGCCTTAATATCTGAGTACATGAACACAAACAATCTCTAATACTGCTCTGAGAGCCTCTTTTGAGAAAAACTATCATCATATCATATACTAACAGAAACGTAAAGGTCTTCACAGCAACCCGTCAAAAAAAAATTTGATTATAAAAGAAAATATATAACAAGAAAATATTAATCTTCGTTAATTAAACCATAAAAACAGTCTAGAAATCCAGAAAAAATTTAAGTGGAAAAAAACGGAATAGACTAAAACTTGACATGAAAATTCCACATTTATGCCACAATGGTAAATGAGGGCGATTTGTAGACTGGAAAGCCAGTCTCATTGTGGACAGCGTTTCTCCTGTTTGTCAGCGCTGTTTCATCGGGTTCTAAACTAGTTTAAATCACAAGTCATTTTTTCGCTGAATTCAAGTGCTTCACACTGGATCTCACAGTGCTGTTTAGTGGTCATGTGACCAAGAATTATCAGTAAGTAAACGCATCTGCCATTTGAACTTTGAGCCAAGAGGATAAACGGTCCGTGTGGCACCGTTCAAATGAGTAGCCATGTTTCCTTCTGCTTTTGCTGCATAAACATTATATACAACATTTATCAAACTCATGTTAATGCTTTGAGGAAAATAAATTATAGTCATCGTTTTATCACCCAGCCCTAATAGAAAGCAACGCAACTGACATATTTAAGGCCAAGAAAGGTAGTAAGGACATTATTAAAATAGTCTGTGACATCAATAGTTCAACCTTTTATTTTATGAAGCTACGAGAATACTTTTTATGTGCAAAGATGCAAAAAAAAAAAAGATGATATATATTATTTAACTTCTTCTCTTCCGTCTTCAACGTGCGTCGTTATTTTTGTTTTCTTTGCGCACAGAAAGTATTCTTGTAGCTTTATAAAATGAAATTTGAACCACTGATGTCACAGACAAACATGACTTATTTTTGTCACACAGAAATATAGTACGGCCTCAGACATTTGTAAAATAAATAAATTAATTAATTAATTAAAAAAAAAATAATTAAACATTTTGGACAACTTTTATAGTACATTTCCTTTGAGATTTTTATAATCCTTGGTAACTGTCAATCTTTGTTGCACAGACAAGAGCAGCAAGGACATTCTACTAAACATCTCTATTCGCCTTCCACAGAAAAAAGAACGTCATATAGGTTTGGAACGACATTAACTATTGCGCTAAACTGACTTGTTCCTTTTCAGCCTTCATCCTTTCCCGTAGCCTCTCTCCTCTGTGTACTTTGCTCCATTTGGTCTGCCGTTCCCACACTCTGTATAGTGAAACTGTCAGTAAGTCTCTCTCTCATAAACTTGTTGGGTATAGGGTGAGTATGTGTGGATTTTGTGTGTTCAGTGGACCGCGGCAAACCCTGCACCAGCCAGGGTTTAATCATCAGGGTGTGCCCTACAGTTCTCCCAACCTCCCTCACTCCCTCACTTGCGCTCTCTCTCCCTCTCCAGGTGTTTTAATGGGATTTGATTTTATATCCGTAGCAGCAGTAGAGCCATATAACGGGACTCGTTTTGTATCCATGACGATCACACGCACACACTGCGGCCACATGTGAAGTTGAAAGAGTGTGCGAGCGTGCACGTGTGTGTGCACGTATGTGCGTGTGCCCCGCTGTTCTCCGTCTCCGTGAAGACAGCGAGGCCCTCTTCTGGCGGCGCGTCAAAGCCGGCTATCACCACGGGAGCCGTGGGTATGTTTACAAGGAAGTGAGTGTAAGCTCTAAAAACATCCAACAGAATCAGATCAGAGCTGGAGTGCGAGTATGTGTGTGTGTGTTTGTGAACACTAAGCTTGACTTTACCTCCCTCCGGTTTCCCTGGTATAATATATCAAAGCTTCTCTTTATGTGTGCGTCTGTATGTTCATCTTTCTCTTTAGATCGCCGTTCGCTCTTACACACCTGCCACCGTACGCGCCAAAACACATCCACACAAACTCAGACCCTCATCAGAGTTTGAACGCACAGTGGACGCACAAAAACATGAGCACACAATTTTAGATATGGACATACCTAACTCATAAATGGGCATAAAAATATTTTTTTTAGTATCTCAATTGCTTCTCAAAGAGATTTATGTTTGAGATTTATGTTTCTGTCTTTCTACAGAAGATTCAAAAAAGCAAAGATTTTCCAAAGTCCACTAAAGGTCTCTATATGAACTCAAATATTTCTCATCCAATTCTTCTAAGACCAAATTATTAGAATGGTTATCCACATTAATTTTTTATAGCTCTAATATTACTGTACCTACAGGCTTACATACAGGATTCATCAAAATAAAACAAAAATCACAATATGACAGTACAATTATTTAAAGGCAAGAAATGTTTCAAAGTAATACTGCAAAATTAAACATTTTCTTAAATACTATTATTCTACAATAAATTACAACAATATTTGTTTGTTAAATATTTTTATTTAGTAATAATTTAATTTAGTAAAAATTTAATGTAATTTTAATTTGTGCAGCCTCATTTTGAAATGAAAAAATAAATAAATGACAAAATAAAATAGCAATTTGACCTTTTTCCCCAAATTTGTGCTGAAAGTCAAACAATCTTTTTAGAGTAATGAACTTTGATAAAACATAACTAATATTTCAATCAAGACTCCTGAACTATGAAAAAGGCTTCTTCTTCTGGGAAATTACTATTGTGATAAAAAAAAAAAAAAAAAATAAAAAATCTTATATACTATTCTTATTTTAATATTTGTCAGTTTGTTCATTAAATTTTGTAATAATTTAATTTAATTTAATTTTGTAATAATTTAATTTAATTTTGTAATAATTTAATTTAATTTAATTTAATTTAGGCCAACTTGTGCAGCCCTACAAAGCACAGTAAAACTGGCAATTTTTAATTGCATTTTAAAATGAAACTGCAATATTTAAATGAGAAAAACAGCAATTTGACTTTTTTTCCCCTAAATTTGTCAAGTCAAACAATAACCACATTTGTATCTATTTTTATAGTAGCAAACTTTGATTTAACATAACGTATATTTCTGTTACAACTCCTGAGTTATGAAAAGGGCAACTTCTGGTAAATTACAATTGTGATCAAAATTTTCTTAAATACTATTATTATTTTACAGTGAATTAAAAAATTAATATTTCTTAGTTTTTAATAATTTAATTTACTTTAATGTAATTTAATTTAATTTAATTTTTCAATGTCTCTTGTCAAAAGCATTATATCAATATATGGATAGGTCTGTAAAATATTTTTCAAGAGACAATCTGTGTGTGTCCAAGTATTGAGACCTCCAGTACACCAGCACCAAATGGTGTGGATAGCTGAGGTCACAGGTCGTCCAGGAGGACCTAAAGGGCACAAAGAAACAAATGGCAGCTCTAGTGGCAGAGTAAGAATTTGTTGGTAATGAGACCTGGCTTCTCAGATGCTGGATGCTTGTTAAATCATATGCCTGAAGTTGTTCAGCATGGTTTCTTTGAAGTACCTTAAGCATCTTTTGCTCAAGCAGGAAAGAGTAGGATAACTGTAATGCTCAATAAATGTTAAAACGTACTGCGATAAACTCCCGTGGATGTGCTCCCACACTTCAATCGTCTACCTCCAAGAACAACAGACTATTTTAGCAAAAGATGTCTTATGTAATATTTGCTCCGTAATCAGAATTTTATTTCCAATTATTCAAATCAAAGTAATGTAATTTACATTCATTACATACCATCATCACAATTTTATAGCATGGATGTTATGAAACATCAGCCTTTGATTACTTCTAGATTCCAAATCGATGAAATTACACATTAGGCTGAGTGAGTGCTAATATGCCAAAGATGTTTGTATATATAAATAAATGAGCAGAAACCAAAGTGTTACAATCATCTCTTTTCTCCTAATGTGTGATCCTGCATTAAATTACCACTAACTGTCTTTCAGTTGTCCATAAAAAAATATTATTTCTACAGTGTGCTGATTCTCACAGGATATGTACGTAAAACCTCACTGTTGTGTGTGTTTTAGTAGCGTTCACTCTGAGGAGGTGTAGTGTGGTCAAAATCGAGAATGACAGGACAAGAGGAAACAGGGGGCGAGTCAACTTCCTACACAGAATGACAGAACCAATCACTATCTCAGACCACACACACACACTCACACATAAACTACCTCACACATTCATACGGATTTATCAGTTCACACAACCCTAATTTAGATGGGAATTTCCTTACGAAAAAGAGAAAAACATGATTAACTTAGTTTGACTTAGTGTTTATAAATAAAACCTGTTATAAATTAGTCAACAACGAAAAATGTCTCCAATTTTTCATTCTACCGTTCTCCGTCATTTATTAAATACAGTTGGAGACTCAAATGTCCTCATTTCTTTCAGTTGACCAGTCTCAGCAGAGAAGCTGAAGGAAACAGATGATTTGAAGCTCAATGTTGAAAACTTGAGTGAGGTGGACCGTAACAAGAAACAGATGCTCGAGTTGCTCTCGTTCCTCCCTGTTTCTCTCTCTTTCTTTCTCCACTCCCTGTCTCTGGCTGCGCTACAGATTACATTTTATTTTCATCTCAAAGTGGCTTATTAAACATTCATTTAGATAAAAATTTAATGTCTGTACATTGCAGACATGCTACAGACCTCAGAATTAAATTCAAGAGAATAATGAGAATAAAATCTGTTATGAAGATTACATATTGTAGCCAGTGACTTTCTATATTTGTACTGTTAGTAGTTATGCTAAAAAGTAAAATAATAATAAAAATATATAGAGAGAGAGTTTTAGTACTACGTTATAAAATAATTGCAAGATTATTCTAGTAATTTTGACTTTTTAATCAAAATATTATGACTTTAAAGTCAAAATATTTTGACTAATAAAGTTGAAATTGTGAGAATAAAGTTTAAATATTTCACGAAATTATGATAATTAAGTCAAAATATTTTGAGAATAAGGTCAAAATTACAAGAATTAAGTAGCAATTACAAGATTAAAGTTATATTTTGAGAGTATAGCCTATATTGCGCATGCCTACTAAAATATTAACTTTAATTGCTACGATTTAATTCTTGTAATTCTGACTGTATTTTCAAAATATTTTGACTTTATTCCTGAAATATTTTACTTTATTTTCAAAATATTCAACTTTATTCTTGAAAATATTGTAGTTTATTCTCAAAATATTTTGATTTAATTCTCGTAATTTCAACTTTATTCTAGTAATTTCAACTTTATTCTCAAAATATTCAACTTTATTTTGAATTTTTTTATTTTTTATTCTGGAAATATTTCGTCTTTATTCTCACAATTTTGACTTTATTCTCATAATTGACTTTATCCTCTTAATTTCAACTTTATTCCTTAAATATTTTACTTTATTCTCAAAATATTCGACTTCATTCTCATAATTTCGAATTTATTTTGAAATGTTTTATTTTATTCTGGAAATATTTCGACTTTATTCTCATAATTGACTTTATTCTCTTAATTTCAACTTTATTCCTTAAATATTTTACTTTATTCTAAAAATATTCAACTTTATTCTCAAAATTTCGACTTTATTTTAAAATATTTTATTTTATTCTGGAAATATTTCGACTTTATCCTCTTAATTTTGTCTTTATTCTCAAACTATTTTGACTTTATTCTCGTAATTTTGACTTTATTCTCGAAATATTTTGCCTTTATTCTCATAATTTTGACTTCATTTTGAAATATTTTATTCTGGAAATATTTCGACTTCGTCCTCGTAATTTTGACTTTATTTTCAAAATATTTTGACTTTACTCTCGTAATTTCAGCTTTATTGTCAGAATATTCTACTTTTTCTGCTATCAAATGTGCAAAAACATTAGCTACATTTAAATCTAGACTCAAAACTCATCTGTTTAGCTGTGCATTTACTGAATGAGCACTGTGCTTCGTCCGAACTGATTGCATTATGTATAATCATTTTCTGTTTTTAACTGTCTTAAATTTATTTTAAATACATTTTTAAATCATTTTTAAATCATTATATCAATCAGTTTTTACATTTTACATTTTTTGTTTTATTGTTGTGATCATTGTTTTTATGATTGTTCTACTTCCTTTTTTGTGATTATTGTTTTTATTATTGTTTTTATGATTATTCTACTTCCTTTTATGTAAAGCACTTAGAATTACCTCTGTGTATGAAATGTGCTATATAAATAAACTTGCCTTGCCTTGCCTTTTTTTTTAATTTTGTTTTATACTGTTAATATTTCAACATTATCCTTGAAATTGTGACTTTATTCTCAAAATATTACAGCTTCAATCTTGCAATCTTATATATATATGTATATATATATTTATTTATACACACACACACATATATGCATTCACACACAAATCTCAGACAAGACTGCATTCAAAAACCTGGTGTGCATTTCCTGCAATACAACCAAAATATACAGGGCAGACACAGCTGATCCGACTAAGCTCGGACAAATCTGCCAAACGGTTATCAAATTAAACCAAATTAGCGAGATAACAGCACCTCACAATGCATATATACTTTCAGACTGGCTTGCGAACCTCACAAAGGCTCTTCAAATAAACCAGTGACAAACCAAAACACACACATCCGTCTAAGGGGGGATGTGTGCTGTCAGCAAGGAGTCGTGAGGAATATTGCATTAAAAGAACAGGAGAGGAAAGTGAAAATTGACACATTATTATTGTGGAAGAGGAGGACAGCGCAAAGGAAACAGAGCGAGAGACCCCAGATCTAATCGATTCCATGCTCGCTTGTTAAGATACGCTGCTTTTCTTCTGCTGACACATAAAATAAAGAGAGCTGGTAATGCTATCTCTGAAAAATCCACTCCACCAAGATCTTGCTAAAACAGGCACAGCTGTTAAATGGATTTTCTCTTAATGTAAAGCCAAAGTAAGACATCACTGTAAAAAGAGAGAGAGGGAGGCAGATGATATCATCCATCTTTCACCCCTTCCTCCTCCTTCATCCCTCGTTCGGCTAATTTAATTGTCAAGGTGAAAACGGGAAGTTCTGTCGTTTTGCTTCATAAACATCGACCAGTCATCGGCTAGTGTGTATTAGCACAGGCTTATCTCCGGCGTGTTGCGGATGATGATGAATGCGCGTCTCCCTGAGGTCCTGTAGAGAATATATGTGTGAGCGAGAGAGCGCGTGTGTTTTTTGTGTATGACGGATGGTGTAACGAGTGTTTATGGTGCATGTCGTGTGGTCTTCAGGTTCGGAAAAGCGTTTGCAGGAGGTATGGTCTTCTCCAGAGGCCGATCGCGATCTGTTCCGGCCACAGAATCTCATGTAGGAAGGTTCACTGGAAAACCAGAGGAGTCTACAATATGACTTCACTTTCAGAAGAGAGACGAATCATGTCGAAGTAACGCACATGTAATTAGAAACAACCGAGGGCCAAATGAGATGATGCCAAAGGCATGAGTGTGTAGTTAAGTAATTCATTCTCACAGTGTTTTACGAACGCAAGGGCCAATTAGAGCATTGTAAAGATGTGAGGTCTTTAATGTGCCGGCCGCAGGTGTATTTGCACATAGTGAAAACGTTAAGATAAAACACACAGGGCTTCTGCATTCACTTTGCTAAGAGGGAACACATGGAGTGTGTCAGTGGGATCAGAAAGGTGCACAGCTTCATGCTTTATAATAGTCTGCATGGACCAGAGGCATTTGCTTCATTAAGTACCCCAACAATGCTTATAAATTAATACTTAATTGACAGCATTTGTTACCAGAAAAATAGTTTTCACTTGTCCACCCATTTCTTTAAATTTCCAAATTACAATTCTGTCGTTAATTACTCACCCTCATGTTGTTCCAAACTCTTAAGACCTTTGTTTATTGTTTATTGTCTGTATGTTGTTGCTGTCTCTGTGTACTGGAAGCTAATGACAGTAAAACAAATTCCTAGTATGTGCAAGCATACTTGGCAATAAAAAAAGATTCTGATTCATCTTCGGATCACAAATTAAGATATTTTTGATGAAATCTGACAGCTTTCTGACCCTGCAAAGACAGCAACGCAGCTAATTTCAAATACATTTTGTGTGCAAATAATTTTTATTCAATAATTTGAGTTTTTTCAACAATTTCTTAAAAATAAAATATGTAAGTTTTTGCTGATAAAGGGCGCATATTCCAAAAAAAAAAAAAGAAAAAAGGCGTAGTTTGATGACGCCGTGATTGATTGCGGAATCGTGGGAGTTATAGTCTTCATTCTCACAGCTGATGCAATCCGACGGGACTCGGGCAGAAATCATGTTCTTTGATAAGCTAATGTATTATTAAAGACTTATTAAGGTCACTGTAGTATGAAGCAGGGTGGGGTAGAAGGTCGTAAAAGTGAAATGAGGCCACTGGAGAAATTGCTAATGAAGGACGAGCGCGATACACGGCTCGAAAGCTTTTATTATGCCACAGTTGACCGCTTCCGCTTCTTCCGGTCATGCGTATGTAGGAAATGTTCCATCATACCAGATACATTTGAGGGTGTTGAACTGTTGTTATAATGCTACTCTGTGCATTCGTCACCTGTCTAATAAAATGCATAACATATTAAAACACCTTTGGGGTTTCCATGTTTTCTACAAAGTAAAGTGGAAATTGAAGGTGTCTGACGTCATATGCAGGCGATGCAATGACAGTCTGTTACACTAGCTAAAATTGCTTATTTCTCTGGATTTAAATATTCTTGGAAACATCTGGGATAACGGAAATACACAAGTCAGAATATACAACACTGTTCTAGTGGTTTTTGGATATTTTAATCAAAAAATCATATATTTTGCCTTTAAAGTCATTATTTTTGTTTTCTTTGCACACAAAAAGTATTCTTGTAGTTCATAAAATTAAGGTTCAACCACTGATTTCACATGGATTATTTTAACAACATTGCTTACTACCTTTCTGGGCCTTGAATGTGGTAGCTGTGCTGCTGTCTTCGCAGGGTCAGAAAGCTTTTGGATTTTATCGAAAATACATTCCATTTTGTTCTGAAGATGAACAAATGTCTTACGGTTTGGAACAACAGGAGGGTGAGTAATTAACAACAGAAATTTAATTTTAAACATCACTGACTCAACCAATGATGTAAGTTTGGGGGAGGGACTATATCTCTTTGTTTGACCAATGGCAAAAAAGGGCATGTTCAGAGAAACCTGTTCGAAACTTTTTTTCCCCAATTCAGGCTGGTGACGCTAGCGGTGCAGAAATTACACACTTAACATTTTAAAAGTATATAAAGTCACATCAATAAACTTTTTTACAGTCCACAGCACGGTTTATCCCTCCATTTGGTCTATTTCTTCTTAAAACAGAGATCAAGAGATTTGTGTTTGTACCTTTCATCTACGTTTGTTCCTTTACTGTCAATAATGAGGTCTTAAACCACTTGGTCTGTGGTGAAAACAAAACAAAGAGCCAGAGTTTCCTCTCTTTTGTCTTTTTATGCTCGCATTTTCCGACTGCGTTCGGTGACCGTGTTTTTTCCCCCCTTTCTCTTCTCTTCCCTCTTATTGTTGCTGTAAATCCGAAGGGCCTTTTTGCAGTTTTACTGGAACAGAGAGTCATTAAATGGTTGATTTCAGATGGCAGAGTGTGAATGTTTTAAATTAACTTTATTGATCTGCTAGTCCACCAGTCAGCCAAGGAAAAATTGACACCCGCTTGGCGCATGGGCAGTAGATTTGCACCTCGACCGTTTAAAACGTCTGCTTAGCAAGGCTGGCCGTGCTCCATGCACTCGCACTCTGCTTTGTTGAATACAAACACACTGAGTTGACTATTTGAGGACCTGAGAGACTGGTATCAGATAACAAAGTGAATTCGTATAGATGTTGTTCCTTTGTGAAACAGCACAGTACAGCACAGCATTTAAAATGTATACCCTCACCCTCACAATATTCAAATATTTGATCCAAAAATTTACACACTTCAACTTCAAATGACCGTTTGGAAACTTACAGTAATCGTCATTTATCATCTCAACAATCGTGTTTTTCCATACTCTCAATCATTCTCTCATTGTTTTCTCCTTCTGTGGACCCAACTGCTTTTAATTCAGCCCCAGCATCTAACTGCCAATCATTCTTTTGAGGGGGGCTTCCAGGGGTCAGCTGACACTTAAGCGTTCAAAGACCAGAGGAAGGAGAACTTATGGTTTTGATGGGTAGACTACTAGGTGTGTATTGGGGAAAAGGCATTTCTGTCAACGCCTGATTGTCTACTCACAGGAGAATATTCTTAGTTACCACACACACGCATCACTCTTTTATTTAGAACCAGTTCTATTTTTTAAAATAACATATTAGCCGCTTTTCCACTATCAGGTACGGTTCCAGTTGTGTTTCCACCTGAGCCTGGTACGGCATGGCACGATTCCAAACCGTTCTCAGCCCGGAATTCTCGGCACGATTAGACAACCGTGCTGAACCGTGCTGATAAGAGTGTGTGTGCTAAGCGGAAGCGCACCATTTGATCAAACAGCCAAGTAAACAGCTACGCTGCGTTCATAGCTCATGCATTAATACTGTCAATAAATGTGGTATTTTTTAGAAAGGTTTTACCTTCTGTGTCCGTCTCCACTGGCATGCTCCTCAGCATTTGTTGGTAACGTGATACCTGTGGTCGCCTTCTGTTTATTTAATTTTTTTGCGCCAAGAGTTGTGTCCTTTTTTTCTGTTATTTAAATAAGTAAATATCAGATTTAAAAAAGGAGTCCCAAAAACAGAAATATCGGATCATTGTCCATATGGCTGTTTACATTACAATTGCGTTACCAAAGCAATGACTGACGCATTTGTATTTACATTCCAAAGAATTCCGTTATCAGCACCACAGTGGAAAATGAAACCGTATCCATGCTGACTGACCCGGATCGGCACAGAACAGAACGGTTAAGCAAAGGGAACGGTTCAGCCCGATAGTGGAAAAGCGGCTATTGATGTTTGGTTCCATTAATGGATCTCAAGAATACTTCATTAAATGCAGCAAAAAATGCAGTATTTATCTATTCAATGGAACCAAACAATCAGAAAACACTGTGATCTGACTGATTGTAGTTTGACTCCTGAATCAAACACACACAAGTAACAAATCAGACTGGTTGTTCATATGACTTCATTTTGTTTGATACAAACTAAAATTTGATTTTTGAGTAATTTTTGAAGATAAATTTGAAGAACTACGAGATCAAAAAAAGGAAACATCCACAAATTAACTCTTTACAATAAGATTGATAACACGCATTTAAAAACTACAGTAGATACAGGACTATTTCTCGATTTTAACTGATTCTCATTTTTACGAAACAATTTTCATTCTTAAATCCCAAGAATCAATTAGTCTAGCCTGTTTTCAGCTAATGAACACAGTATTGTAGCCAGCCTCCCATCCAATAAATCGCAATAAGCTTTGAGCTTTAATACTTCTGATATGAAACAAAGTCTCAGATTTCAATCTCAAATTGTGTCCCTTTTATTACAGTATTCAAACAATAATTTATTTCAAAGTTGATCGATTCACGCTGCCACTTCGCTACCACAATCTCTCACTCCACATTAAAGGCTTACTCCACCCCGAAATAAAAATTTGTCATTAATCACTTACCCCCATGTCGTTCCAAACCCGTAAAAGCTTTGTTCTTCTTCGGAACACAAATTAAGATATGTTTGATGCATTCTGACAGCTCTCTGACCCTCCCATAGAAGCAATGTAATTAACACGATCAACGTCTAGAACTGTAGCAAGGAGATCTGTAAAATAATCCATGTGAAATCAAGGGTTCAACTATAATTTTATGAAGCTACAAGGATACTTTTTTTACGCAAAAAAACAAGAAATAACTTTATTTAACATGCAAACAGCATGCGTAGTTTGCATTCAGGGGATCCGCTCCAAAATAGAGCTATGGTGATGCGGAGGAGACGAATTGTGGAATAAAGTCATTATTTTTATTTTCTTTGCGTACAAAAAGTATTCTCGTAGCTTTGTATGGGAGGACCAGAGAGCTGTCAGAAAGCATCAAAAATATCTTACTTTGTGTTCCGAACATGAACAAAGCTTTTACGGGTTTGGAACGACGTGGGGGTAAGTGATTAATGACAAAATTTTCATTTTGGGGTGGAGTAACCTTTTAATGTGGAGTGACAGGTTGTTGTAGCGTGAATCACACGTGAACTGATCATCTTTCCCACTTCAATACCAGTTTCAGCATGAAATAAACATTAATAAATATCTGACGGTATGTTAAAAGGAAGAGTACAACTTACCGAAAGCTGTATCCTATCTCAAGTAATCACTTAATCAGTGTTTCAACAGACGTCAATAAAACTAATACAGCTTGTAAACAAAGTCACGTAACATCAAATTTCCCTTCAAAAAACATATTTGGTGATTATAAACTCATTAGTCAGCTTGAAAATTGAACTTTAGAGAGGAGCATTTTGCTAAACACATGCACCATATGACATATTCCTTATAACTTTACTGTTCCTCACTGTTTAATTTATGTTTGAGCAAAATCTTTCCATTTTTTTTGACAGACACCATTTAAATGTTTATAATTTCAAAAAACAAATTGGAGTAGAAATATAATTATGTAATAGCAACTGTATTATAAAGCGTCTTTCAGTGTAATGTAAGTGTTTGTATACAAATCAGTTTTGTATACAAATCAGTTTTAACCTTCAATATTATAGCAATGTAGTACCAACTGGCTTTCATGTATATTTTACAGCATTAGTTGAAAGATTTTTTTATCCTTGAGAAAATCTGGCATGTACTGTACCTGATATATATCCAAAATAATCAATAACAGATTGAATCAGAAATCGAATTGCAAGCTTATGAATCAGAATCAAATTGAATCGTGAAATTTGTCAAAACGCAGCCCTAGTAGATACAATGAATTTCCATTTCATGGCAACTTTAAAAGTACTACAAGAACCATTAAACTGAAGCATTCTGGAAGGAGGAACCTGAATCATTAAATTCTCTGCTATTCCTATTATTAAACACTCTATAATGTTCTCACTAACTCTCTCCTTGACATTTACAAACACACATGTAAACAGATACATAAATTTTATCAGCATTTCTTAAGTACACTTCTACTACTACAAAAAAAAAAAAAAAAAATCTCCGCCAACTCCTGTCTCAAATACGCCACTCATTCACTGCAACCTCACCAGTCACAAAGTACAAACACACACACAAGGCCATTTTCCTGTCTACTTGGTCTCCTGTGCGTCCTGGATGTGAATAGGTACTTCATTAATTTCATCTGTTCGAAGCTGAAGCCCAGAGAGCCGACTCCATCATTATACCAATAACTCTACACATTAATCTCCCTCCTAGACTCTGTTATTATACGCCACTGCCACGACTTACCCAAACACACACACATTCCCCATTCCTCTCCCCTCAATCTGTGGGCAGAAATATCACGGCTCATCCTCTATGTTTCGCCCAGATCCATTACGAAATACTGGACCTGTTTAAATGAGACCCCAGTAGAGGCTCAGTTCTACTGCAGGGGCGCCATTTTGGCTCGGGGAGTCTGGCTTAAAGCCTCAGCACGTCCCAGAGCAGCACTGTCTTGGCTCGACTCTGCTGTGGCAGTTTCCTGTAGCTCACGGAGGTCTGGGTTTTAGCATAGGCATGTGCTGCCCTGTAGAGCCAATTGCTCAGTCAGGCTAAACCCAAAGTGTTTAAATGAGAGCGAGATGAGAGGAACTGGACGTTTTTGCCTGTGCCAAGGTGAAGGGAGGATATGTGGTTGTAAAACGAACATTAGCTGGTGAATGAGCACTCAGGGCATCACATTGGAGGGGTTTGCAATGATAATTTAACATGTATGGTTATAGAGTTTGGAAACACTACCAGTGTTACTCTTTTAAATCACCACATTAAACTCTTACAATCTCTTTATCATAAATGTAGATTGTTTAGTTTAGATGGCAAGTTACATATAAATATATAAAATATATAATTATAATAATAATAACAAAAATGCAAAAACATAAAGAAATAATTAAGCCTGTCAAATAATGCAGAAACAGAAAATGGCAGGAAAATTTGTTGTTATAATTGTTATAATAATAACAACAACAACAATAATAGACATAAAACTAACACAAGTTATAAAAAAGACCTTTAAAAAAAGGCGAAAAGATCAGGAAAAACTCAACAACACATCATCAAAAAAGAAAAATCATAGAACAAATAAATAACATGAATAGAAAAACACATTTATAAAAATATAATAATAATAATAATAATAATAATAAATGCATAAAAATTCATAAATAATTAAGGCTGCCAAATAACGCAGAAACAAACAAATTGGCAGGGAAAATTTAGTTGTTAAATGTTGTTAGAATAATAATAATAATTATTATTATTATAATAATAACAACAGATGTAAAACTAATAAAATTATAAAAAGACCTTTTTAAAACTAAAAACAAAAAACTCAACAAATATTATAAAAAGAAAAAAAAAATCAAGAGAAAAATGCAATCAACAACAATAATAAGAATGTCAAAATTACAAATTAAACCTGCCAAATAATGCAGAAAACAAACAAAATAATTTTGTTTTTTATAGATTAAGATTTGTATTTTATGCCCATAAATACAGTTTTTAACATAAATAGAAAAACACATTTACAAAAATATATAATAATAATAATGCAAAAAATAAATAATTAAGCCTGCCAAATATAATGTTATAACAGTTTTAAAAAATACCTTTAAAAAAAAGATCAAAAATAACAAAAAACAAACCCAACAAATAATTTTAATAAATAAAAAATATGAACAATGCGATCAAAAAAATAAATAAATTAAATTAAATTAAATAATAATAACAACAACAACAACAATAACAATAATAACAATAATGAACGCAAATAAATTAAGCCTGCCAAATAATGTTATAACAGTTTTAAAAAATTACCTTAAAAAAAAAAAAAAAAAAGATAACAAAAAACAAACCCAACAAATATTTAAAAAATAAATAAATAAATAGTGTCCTCCTTATTACTTGGCTACCTTCTAAATAATAAATAAACTAACATTAAATATTGATTTAAACTGGAATTACATCATTAAAATATGATTAAAAAAAGACCATGGAGTGATGCAGATGACATGAAACAAACACAATGTCAGAAACTGGTTGTCAGGGAAAACAGTCACTATACAAAAACATCTGAACACAAAATGCAATGAATGACCAATCCAGAAACAAGTATTCAAGTAACCAAAATAAAATGTGTGCAATAAATCAACATAACTCCTACTGAATCTTTTGCTCGACAGTGAAAGTGCAAATGCACCAAACTCTCCTGAGTTGGTAGAATAAATTCTGGCATTAAAAATGGCACAGTCCTAAAGAGAAGTCCAGAAGACCATTCCTCTGAGCCCAGATGACCTCACATGTGTATTTTCCTCTCTAACATTTTATTTTTATATTTAATAATCACATAAAAAAAGCTTAGTGTGGTGAACCAGTCTTATGAGGTTACAGGGCCGGAGAATCTGAAAATGGCCTCTTTAATTCCATTCCTCACTCAGTGGGTCACGCTCAATTTTTCCCAATAGAATCGCGGCCAGCCAGATCACACGCTTCTCATCTTATCATCCTCTAAGACCGCTGCCAAATAATCGCAAGGCCCCTTTAAAAGTGTTTATTTATTTGTTTGTGACATTCTGGAGTTCAGAAAAACAATAATTCACTCTTGTTATAGATGCATACTGAAATAATACACTGTTAAACTATTAAAGGAACTCCCACCACAACACACACAGGATTCTTTCTGTGGTTAAAATGTATCAAGGGTTTGAATGACAATAAAAAGCAGCTTCAGATTAGTGGGGACTAGGGAGAAGTCCTGCAAAGATTTTCCATTATCAAAAAGATTTACAACTTCAGTCTATCAGTGCAACAGAAGAGAGACAGAGTCAGATGGCGGACATGGTGAAAGACCTATTTAAAGACTGACGAATCGTCAAGTCAAAGAAAAAATGCTTACGATCCATAAAACGGTTCCTTTATCCACACAATAATGCATCAAAACACATTCATATATGGGTGCCACAGGCCACAGGGTGGGAGGTGGGGGTGCAGCTGGCTCTCTCTCATTAGCCGAGTGTTTGGATCAGGAGTAGCTCTTGTTACAGCAGTAAACTGCAGCTTTGAACTTTTAATAGAGCTCTGAAATCCAACCAGCCTTTAAAATACACATTTCTGCATAACAGAGCGAGGCTGAAAGAAAGACTCAGAGAACGAGGGTGAGAGAGATGGAGAAAGCACAAGGGAGAACTAAACGTACGAGAGACAGAAAGCTGAGAGCTTACTAAAAGAGATTTCATAGATCTTAAACCACTCAAATACTCAATAGTCAAAAGTCCCAACAGCACTTAATTTTCCATCAGCGGTTTGCCCAGATGTGACTCAGCAGTGGCCCTCAATAGAAAGCCCTGTGGGTCAGAACCAAAGGTGAGGCATTAACAAACCAGCTCTAATGAGGCAGAACTGAATAAACAATCATATTTATCATGATTGACAGGTTGACATGATTGACGTGATACTGCAAAAGATGCAACGGCATTATGTTTCTGTCATTTAACATACTGACAAGCAAAAAAAGCGGTGAAAAATTAAATAAATAAATAAATGAGAATTATTTGAAATCTACAGCATGCTTATTCTAAACCTATACGTGAAACTTTTTTTTTTAAATGGGGAGGGAGAGTCCCTTTTATAATATGGTGTATAAACTGACAGTATTATGTTTCTTTCTGTTTCTTTCATTTTACACTACCAGTCAAACGTTTTTGGACAGTAAGATTTGTCTTTTTTTTTTTTTTTTAAAAAAAAAAAGTCTCTTCTGCTCGCCAAGCCTGTATTTATTTGATCCAAAGTACAGCAGAAACAGTGAAATTCTTAAGTATTTTTACTATTTAAAATAACTGTTTTCTACTTTAATATATTTTAAAATGTAATTTATTCCTGTAATTTCAAAGCTGAATTTTTACCATTATTACTTCAGTCATGTGATCCTTCAGAAATCATTCTAATATTCTGATTTGCTGCTCAAAATAATTTTTTTTTATTTTATTATTATTATTATTATTATGTTGAAAACAGCTGAGTAGAATTTTTTCAGGTTTCTTTGATGAATAGGAAGTTCAGAAGAACAGCATTTATCTGAAATAGAAATCTTTATCATCATTTTTGAACAATTTAAAGCATCCTTGCTAAACAAAAACATTCATTTCTATCATTTCTTTCCTCAATAAAAATAAAAACAGCAAATCAGCACATTAAAATAATTTCTGAAGGTTCATGTGACACTGAAAGACTGGAGATGCTGAAAATTTAGCTTTGATCACAGGAATAAATTACATTTTAAAATATATTCAAATGGAAAGCTGTTAATTTAAATAGTAAAAATATTTCACAATATTTACTGCTTTTACTGTATTTTGAATCAAATAAATGCTTGGTGAACAGAAGAGACATTTTAAAAAACAGGTAGTGTACTGACAAGCAAAGCAAAAAAAAAAAAGGAAAAAATAAGAGTAAATAAGGAATATCTGAAATCTACTGCATGCTTATTCTGACAAAATAAAATAGTTTTGGGGTAAAAATGTATAAGTTAAACATTTTTAAAAAATAGGGAAGGAGAGTCTTTTTATAATGTGGCTGTATAAACAGACTTCAACATGTACCCTTGTAGCTCTTCATTACAAAATTAACAAATGTTATATAGAACAATATAGGACTTTGATCTGAACTTGATATTCTGAAGTAATATGTCTATCACAAAGTTTTAATGTATATGTAAACTGTCATTCACATTTCTGAAGATGTAAACAAGAAATGGACTAATAACAGAGTGAAAATAGAGATTTTGTGTATAAAACTTGACCAAATGACATGCAGCGCATGAGTTTGTTTATTTGAGCTAATATGTATTTAAAGGCCATAGAGAAAAAAAACATGAGCACCAAATGTTATGAACTGCAAGGAGGACTTTTATTCTTTTTTTTTTTTAAACTTATACACTGTTGAAAAAAAAAGTTATTAGAGTACAGAGTAAGTTCCTGAAATGTGCATTTTCCATGCAATTAAATTCTGAGATTTATTTCACCAGAAATTTGCAAACATTTTTTATTCACTGTAGAGTCTAAATAAGAAGTTATATTTGTTTTATTTGTTGATAAGTTTTATTTGTTGAAATTTATCTGGCTAAAAGACAAAATGTGCATCTTATGCATACAACTAAGATACTTCAGCTTAATTTGAAACCGTCCAAACAAGTAGGATTTTAGAGGCTCCTAATGTCACTGACATATCTGAGTTAAACTGGAGCGCCACAGGGTTAACACATGGGAAAAGACACACAAATACATATACATTCATGCCCTCAGGCAGACTCAGCACCCCCTCTCCCCTGCTGAAGTCTCTAATCATGTCCAGGAACACGAAAGACAAGTCCAAACGCATTTTCCCAGGGCTCACAGCGAGCGGGCACTTTGGAGACCAGCCACTGCCAATCAATGAGAGAGAGGTCAGGTGGACAGAGGTGTCACATGACATCACAGACAGGTGGACTACGCAGGTGATCTCTGATGAAAATTAAATTACTGAAACCATTTTTTGGTGAATTTATGTAGCTTTGTAGTATTATAAATGGGGAAAAGAGACGAGTCTATCAAATTTAACACCAATGCAATGCAATAAAATAAAATTTAATGTTCAAAATGTTAAGGCAAAATGATGTATTCAAAATTTGAAGCCAGATTCGCTATGGCTGACACTGAGGTCATTTCTTTTAACTCCATGTAGGCCACAGAGAGAGGGATAAAGAGTTTATGTTATTTTTCATTTCCTGGGAATTGGCCTCGTTTCCACAGCTCGACTGCTGCGCTTCCGTACGCAACTTATCGGATCGCTTATCAGTCCGTTTGAAGCGCTCAGTGTCTCCGAACCCCACGCCTGCACCCACGATCCCAGCTTGAACATTAAATATTCCTTCCTTCAACAGAATGGCGGCGGTCCAAAGTCAAAGCCCACACGGCTAAGCAAATAAAAGAAGCCATTGCATGTATCTTGGCAAAGACACATCATCAGATAAACAGTTTCAAAAAGCTAACACAGAACTATGCGCAACCCGAGACAATATCAACAAATACGTCCTGAGCATTTTCGGACCGAGATTAGACGGAGGGCTTTATGGTTTAATACAAACAAACAGACGGGCTTTCAGT
Source organism: Labeo rohita (assembly GCF_022985175.1). NCBI lineage: Eukaryota > Metazoa > Chordata > Actinopteri > Cypriniformes > Cyprinidae > Labeo > Labeo rohita. The sequence goes on along the minus strand of NC_066891.1, from coordinate 10,986,882 downwards.
GGCCATGCATGAATCACAGTCTGCCTTTAATTCTTTATAATATGTACAATAATAATCTGAATATAATATATAATATTCCATTCTTTTTCATGTCACATTAAAATATATATATATATATTTTTAAAACTCTATGCTTAATAAAACAAACGTTTATAAAATATGTTTTCAATTAGTGCAATGACATGAACTGTGTTTTGAATTGTGTAAACTACTAAAGGTTGGCATCTGATTTGGAAACAAATCAGTAAATAAGTTTGGTTATAAAACAAACAAAATGTATAAACAATTACAATGTTTTAAAATGGCCTATGTCTTATATATATATTTACTTGATCCTTAAAAAATGATTAAATAAATATTGTGTTGAGAGATACACTACCAGTCAAAAGTTTTTGAACAGCAAGTTTTTTAATGTTTTTTAATAAGTCTCTTCTGCTCAGCAAGCCTGCATTTATTTAATCCAAAATAAAACAATACTGTGAAATATTTTTACAATTTAAAATAACTGCTTTCTATTTGAATATATTTTAAAATGTAATTTATTCCTGTGATCAAAGCTACATTTTCAGCATCATTACTCCAGTCGTCAGTGTCACATGATCCTTCAGAAATCATTCTAATATGCTGATTTGCTGTTCAAAAAACATGTATTATTATTTTTAATTATTGATATTATTATTATTATCATCAATACGTAAAACAGCTGGGTATATATATTACAAAAGATTTCTATTTCGGATAAATGCTGTTCTTCCGAACTTTCTATTAATCAAGGAAAACCTGAAAAAAATCCACTCAGCTGTTTTCAACATAATAATAATAATAATAATAATAATAATAATAAATGTTTTTGAGCAACAAATCAGAATATTAGAATGACTTCTGAAGGATCATGACTGGTGTAATAATGCAAAAAATTAAGTTAAAAAAAAAAATCACAGGAATAAATTACATTTTGAAATATATTCTAACAAAAAAGTTATTTTAAATAGTGAAAATATTTCCAAATGTTACTGTTCTTGCTGTACTTTGGATCAAATAAATGCAGGCTTGGTGAGCAGAAGACACGTTTTTAAAAAAGACATTAAAAATCTAGTAGTGTATATACTGACAGGCAAAACAAGGTGAAAACAGTGATATATAAACTGACAATATTTTAATAACTTCAAATACCCTACAAACTACCCAAATACCCCTTTTTTGAAAAAGTTCTTATTAAATTGTCCAATGGTGATATCATACTAAGCGGGTACTATTTACTATTAAATTATAAACACTTGAAATATTTTCAAATGATACAGTTTTGGAATTTACTAACTTGTTTCTAGCAAAATGAGTTCTGTTTGATTCTCTGATATATCTACTTGTTTTCAAACGCTCTATGTCCTTCTATGAATAGAGTCATGGCTTTGCTAGTTAGTTGATCTGTGCTGCCCTCTGCTGGTCATTTCTCAAGAAATAATTTGCTTTCAAACGCTAAGAGGGTAAAATGAAATGAATAAACGATTCTAACTATTTTAAATGTACAGACTGAAATACGTTCGTGATACCACCTACCAATACATACGTTTGGAACATTTCAGATATTGCTTTTGTGACGCACAACACGCTGTGACTACAACAACAACGACGACGACATTTCCCGCCATGCACTGGACACGTTACCATAGCGCCACGTTGGTTTACCAACAAAGATGGCGCACAGCCCGTCTCGTGTCTTTGCTACAGTTTCACCGACTGCTTGTGATGTATACCGAGACGAAAACGAATTGGCGTTTAACCGGGGCCGCAAGCAAACACATTTACACACGCAAAGCAACGCAAGAGTGGTTCAGATGACAGGCTGCGCGGAGTTATCCTGTCCTCCGGACCGCGCCACCGTCACCATAAGCGTCAAAAACAGTAAAGAAAATGTTAACGACGTGACCAACAGCGTTACCCGAAGACTGGAATACATACTACAGACTGTGAGACAGCATGATGTCAAGGTGCTGAATAATTACAATTTGTGCATTTCTAGAGAAAGAGAGAACAAACTATTCTAATAGTTTTTGTTTCCAAACAGGAGGAAAACATCACTGTGACCAAGCATTTGCAAAGAGAGGAAGAGCTCTTCCACATGCAAGCTGAGGTAGGACGGTTAACTTAGTTGTTGGATCTGTCCTATTTAACTTATTTTATAATATATGTGCCCCCGGACCAGAAAACTAGTCATAAGGGTCGATTTTTTGACATTGAGATTTATAAATCATCTGAAAGCTGAATAAAGAAGCTTTCTATTGATGTATGGTTTGTTGGGATAGGACAATATTTGGCAGAGATGCAACTTTAAAATCTGAGGGTGCAAAAAAAAAATCGAAATATTGAAAAAATCGCCTTTAAGGTTGTCCAAATAAAGACCTTAGCAATGCATATTACTAATCAAAAATTAAGTTTTGATATATTTACAGTTGGGGAATTTACAAAATATCTTCATGGAACATGATCTTTAATTAATATCTTAATGATTTTTGGCATAAAAGAAAAATCGATAAATTTGTCCCATACAATGTATTTTTGGCTTTTGTTACAAATACCCCTGTGTTTCCCAAGACTGGTTTTGTGGCCTAGAGTTGCATATTTTCTCCCTAATTATCCATTTTGTCTGTGCAGGTGCTTGTGGTGTTTTCAGATTTTGAGAAGATGCAACAAGCTCGCTCAGTTTTGATTGAAAAACTTGACAAAAGCGTGTGTGTTGGTGACCCTCACTACAGTCACAGTGCCGAAAGCCTCGGTTTGTTAAGGTGAACAATGCTTGAACAGTGTCAGTTCTCATGTAAACCTCCACTGTTAGCCTGAACATAGCTTTTTTATGTAGAATTATTAAATTATCCTCTTTAAAGGAGCATTTTTTTTTCTATTCTGCAGACGGCGAGTATGTTTGGAAGCTGTGGACAATGCCCGGCTAAAAGCCAGCGAGGCGTGTTGCATTTTGGGACAAGCTCTGGGACGGCCACTGCTTGTACGTGAGGAGGAATCACGAGAGTGGACCAGCGGCCAACAGGAAATGACTGGCTCTCCTCTAACACCACATCAGACTGGGGTTACATTAGTCTCTGCCTCTTCACGTGTGTTTGTGACCTTTGAATTGCGACCGAAGGACAGCAACAGGAGGAACTTTTGAAATTTCCGTTCAGCAATATTAATAATAGTACGTTATTTTATTTTTTTGCTGTTTCAACCTGTAAACAATGAAGCGAGCACAATAGAGGAACACTGTTATTCACAAAAGGGCCTTAAAAATAAACATATAACTTTCTACTGGCGTTTTAACTTAATAAAGTCCTCAAATTCCAGAGTATAATGAATAGCACTGTGTGCAGCTCATAAGATAATGCTAACATTTGTTCCAAACACTGATAGAAAGCATTGTTGAATTCTGAAAGCATACTTCAAATGCATACTTGCATATTGATGCATGAATGTGTCTTGAACACGTAACGGATGACATCATTATTTGTTTCTACTAGAAATCACTCACGGTCATTTATATTGTAATTTGTGACAACAACATATGGCTAGACATGCTAGATGACTAAAAAGATCTTACTCACAGCCTCTAACATGATTTGTCTTTAAAGTTAAAACTGCACTGAATGTCAGGGGAAAAATAAAATAGTGTGAAATATGCTACTTGTTTATGTGATCTTTATATTTGTCAGATGATCTATCTTTATGACACTGAACAAGATGTTCATACCCTGTTCTGAAGCTGGGAAAAACACTGTAGTGTTTCATACAGTAACTATTAAGTTTTCTTGATAGATGTGGAAATAAACTAAAAGCAAAAGCAAAGAGGACTGTATAGAGAGAAAAGCCTGCAGATTTTAAACAACAATAGCAAGGGGGTTAAGACACAACATAAGCCACAGATAAACTCTGTGAATAGAATCAAATGAAAAAAAGCCCAATGAGGCCTACAAGTATGCAGTTTTTGCGCTACTAGTGTCATCTAGTGGAACTACAAAAACAAAGCACGTTTTCAGACAACTTTTGCAAACGCCACTTTCGCGCCTCATTGCTTCACCAACTCAGCCATCACAAACACAGCTTTTAAATGTCTTAAAGGTGAATATAAGTGTTAGCAGGTATAACTAGGCTACATTCAATACAAGGTCCAACATAATAGCAATACTACAGGTAGTTTAGCTTACCTGTCCAGAAGAAACTCTGCAAGTTTGTCATATGGGGTGAAATCCAAACACTCCATCAAATTCCTCCATCTTGTAAAACCCCTGCCAGTGTTTACACTCGTTTCACTGTGCTTACTTGTTATTTGCCAATGTTCTTTAGTTAAGTTTTCGAAACTTCCTTGCACTTCTGTAACGGAATTTGAAGTTTGGTCCCAAATGACGCACTACTACCTGCTGAACACACTTCGGCTCAGCCTGCTACAGAAGCCCCGCCCCAAACTCTTGCTATTGGCTGTGCGGAGATACATAGGTTGACAGGCAGGTAAACCATCCTATCATTGAACGAACATTTTACGGCGAGGTCTAAGCGAATATTAACAACCAGTTGCTGTTATTAAACATTTTAATTAGAGTTTGAAAACAACACACAATCATAACGACTACCAAAGTACTTTCATAACTGCTATTTTTGATCCATCACTCCAAAAACGTAATGCTTGAAGAAAAAAAAAAACAGGCCACATATCTGAACCTGCTGAACCGCATTCATTTTATAACTCACTTTAGTTCCCATACTCATTAATGTGGCTAAAGCATTTTTATTAGTATTATGAGGATGTGTTTTTGGAGGAGCAATGTGTACTCGGTGGCAGTGTTGGGGGTAACGCATTACAAGTAACGCAAGTTACGTAATAATATTACTTTTTTCTAGTAAAGTAACGCATTACTTTTGAATTTCTTAGAAAATAACTGTTACTTTTTCAAACAAGTAATGCCAGTTACTTTTTTCCCCATTTTTTGATTGACAAGTCTCCTGTCAGGAAATTGTGAGTGAACATGATGTTACTGTATTCTAGACTAAATGTGAACATGCATTAATTCTTACTCACAAAAACAGATTCAGTATTCCTCAAAATGAATAAAAACAGTGAAATGCAAACTCAGAATATGACACAGCCTTGCAATAATTAAATATGTTAAATAAAACAAATATCCTTTATGTATTTATTCCCATTTTATTAACCAGTGTCTTTTCTGCTGACCTTTGATGATGCAATTCAACCATACTAATAAGCAAAAATTACGATTCATTTCACTTTTGGTGTAGAAGGGCATTAGAATTGTTTTATATTAAAAACAAAGAAGCTAGCCCTGCCCAGATTTAAAAAGTAAAGCAAAAGTAACATAATACATTACTTTCCATATAAAGTAAGTACTCTGTAAAAAACAATTTGAGTCAACTTAAAATAATTTGTAACCTGGCTGCCTTAAAATTGTAAGTTCAGTCAACTCAAAAAAAGTTTATTCAACTTAAAATGTTCAATTATAGTAAGTGACAACTTAGATATTTGAGTTGAATCAACTTAAAATTTTAAGGCAGCTGGGTTACTTACCCATTTGTTAAATTTAGCAGACACAAATATCTAAGTTGTTACTTAGTACAACTTAACATTTCGAGTTGACTGAACTTATTTTAGTTGACTGAACTTAAAATTTTAAGGCAGCAGGGTAACAAAATATTTTAAGCTGACTCAACAAATTGTGTTTTTTATTTTTTACAGTGTAGCGTAATTAGTTACTTTTTCAGGGAATAACGCAAAATTGTAATGCATTACTTTTAAAAGTAACTTTCCCCAACACTGTTCAGCGGTTCCCAAGGCATTATGGGAATGGCATATAGAGGGTTTGCACTTGTCATAATTTGGCCAGTTACCCGGATACGCGGCCATATTGGCGATACTTGGATGTAAACAATAACATGGATTGCATGGTTAATGTACTACTGAATATGTTGTTCTGCTAATTTATGCTGTCTAAACTATGGGGAAAAATGCATGGAAGCTGCTAAATCATATAGAGAAGGACTTATTAAGCAGGAAAAGGCACAATATTTTGACAAAGTTAATAGGTGGTAAAGATACATACCCGCAGTATTAATTAAGATATTAGCCTTAATTAAATATTTCACCTACCTGACCGGGAATGATAAGAACAAACACATGTTGTCAAGATTCTTTCCCTGGAAATCCTGGTTCAGTTTGTCCAACCACAAACATCTTTTGTTCCTCAGACAGTTTTTTGCACTCTTCTCCTTGATTTGTTATAACTTTTGGCAGTCTGTAGTACTCCAAATGTTTTTCCCAGTCCGACTGATTAATACCACCCAAAACAATAAATGACCAACAAATAATTGCTCAACAAAATACGCAGTTTTCGTTCGGTTCAGTGGGATTATTTACACTCAGTGCCGCCAATATGGCTGATTGATGACGTGTTGTGAAAACACTCTATAGACTGATGGCTTTCAAAAAAGAAAGACAATATTTTGAGTAGGCCTATTTTAAATAAATTAAACTTTAATAAGAAATCATGTATTAATGGCATGTATTCATTTTAACACTGTTTACCACATTCTCAATACTGTTTTAAACAAATCCTATTTTTCTCATGTAAATACATATACTAGATCATATTAACTGAAAGTTTACTTAATTGATTTTCTGGAATCTGTCTGAGTCAGGTCAACATGTGTGTATTTTGATCTAATGGCATTTTATATAACATTTCATTTCATTTATAACTGACCTTTAACACCACAATTGTTTTCCTCATAACTTCATCTCTTGCAAAGTCTACAAGGCATTATCATTTTAATAACATAAAAGCGATACTAAAAATTGCATTTTGTGTTTTAGTTCTGCCCTGAGAAAGCGCTTATCATATATTGACATATATTCCACAAGACTAAGTTTAATAACTGGACTTACTCAGTCTACATATATATGGAATGTAAACAAGATTTATCTCTCAAATTCGCTTCCTTTTGTCTTTGTTTTTTTTCCCATTGATTCAAAATAATCAATACTGTTGAGGGGTAGCAGTCACCATGCCTGTGTTTCCAAGTGTCCACTGTACACAAAATTATGGCGCCACTGTGTTTCAAATTGTTTTTAAAACCTCTCAGGTTTTCACTCCTTCAGTCGTCAGGGTAGATTTCTTGCAACCATTTCTCCATTACAAACTTTTCCCCATCGAAGTGTGAAAAATACCGCTCTAGAATAGGAATGTCAGGCTGTAGCACAAGACACAAACACTGATTAAGATCTAAACAACCTTTAGAAACTATCAGGAAAACACAAACATTATAAGAAGGAAATAAATATTCCTCTGCACCTGAAAGCCTTGAAAGAGCTTGACATTATACTGGGGAATGTATCCAATCAGTATTGATGAGGAATCAGGTCCACTGAACATAATTCTGTAATGAGGAGTGTCCTTGGCTCTCTCCAGCTACACACAAATACACCTTTTTAATGGACTACTGTTATATTTCTGTGGTCTAAGATTTCATTTAAATGAAAACAGTGTTTATGTACATTACATACCTCTGAATCGGTGTATTTCTTTCTCTTATACCACTCTGGAGGGGCTCTGAGTTCTGCATCCCATCCCACGATCACCCCCACCATCTTATTTTGTGTCTCTATCACAACTTGACCTACACGGTGCAGCACGTATGTTGGCCTGGGTCTTCGCACCTCTTTTGACACTGATCAGATATAAACAATAATCTATCATGTTCTGTTATGTGTATTTGTCCACATTCATACCCCAGTTACAAACAAATTAAGTTTTAATGCCAGATTACAAAAATATATACAGTATCTAAATGACTGCTGTTCAGACAAATTACCTGCAAAGTACCCGTGCTCATTATCATGCATCATCAGCTCGATTGCAAGCGCTTCTTCTAGAGTTGGGTACTCATCCTCTTCCTCTCCGAAGGTCCTGTAACATGACAATGACATCCCACTTCAGCATCTGAGTGAATCAGAATTTGTTTAAAAAGAAAATTTGCATATACTTACGGCAGTTTGGGAATCCAGGTATTTAGCCAGTCAACCCAAGCAGTCGTGTTCAAGTAGGATTTTCTTATAGAGTCCCACGTGTCAATTATTCTGAATATGGAAAGATGTAATGAGATATTTCAAGCAGTGACAAACAGCATCATACAGTGTCGATTATAATTTTGAACCTTTTTTGAATACATTTTAAACTGTTGGATATATTTTGACACCTTAATTGACCCATAGCAGGGAGTTTGATTGACAGGAAGTCTGACCAATCATAAACAAACCAGATATGAAAGTCAATTAACATCAGTGGACTTGAACTTCAAAATGATGTGTAGTTATGGCTGAAACAAGATATCTTCTGATGTTCGTGCTATAATAAGTAGTAAAGAGGAAGAGATGAACTGCAATGCTACGGCAATCTGTCACAACATTAAAGAGCCACAATATGGTATTTATTTTTTGAATCTCTTAAAATAAAGCTGAGACTTTGTTTCATACCAAAAGTATCTGACAAGACAGAGCATGGTACTTCTGGAATGAAACAAGCTTTCACTTTTTTTTTTAAATTCAAACAATAAATAGTTTTGTGGCACTTTATTGTGTTGAGACAGATCACGGAAACCGATCGTCTTTGCATATTTACTTAAAGCACAAAATAAACAAATGAACATCAGAACGTATTTTATTTCAACTGCGGAATGACGTCAATACAGACATTCAATACAGTCAATACAGTTTTTCCACCAATTTAGAGGAGAAGTCCACTTCCAAAACAACAATTTACAAATAATTTACTCACCCCCTTGTCATCCAAGATGTTCATGTCTTTCTGTCTTCAGTTGTAAAGAAATTATGTTTTTTGAGGAAAGCATTTCAGGATTTTTCTTCATATAATGGACTTCAATTGTGCCCCCGATTTTGAACTTCAGAAATGTAGTTTAAATGCAGCTTCAAAAGGCTCTAAACGATCCCAGCCGAGGAAGAAGGGTCTTATCTAATGAAACGATTGGTCATTTTTTTCGAAAAATAAAAATTTGTATACTTTTTAAGCACAAAAGCTCGTGTAGCACAGGTTCAGGCATGCATGTTCACGACGTACTATTGAATCATGTCGAAAGGTCACGTGGAATGTAGGCGGAACCACAGACCCAGTGTTTAGCAAACGTGCAAAGCCTAAGAAAGTGCAAGTAAGTCAAACGCTGTTTACAAACAAAAAGGTACAACGGTGTTGGACGATTCTTAAGTTGTAGGAGAAAATAAGATTTTTTCGCCATTCTCTACGGAGTACACAGACAATGAGCTTAGACATGATTCGTAGTAGTGATGGGAAGTTCGGATCATTTTACCGACTCATTCAGCAAAATGAACGAATCTTTTTTCGAGTCATTGCGTTAATTTCAGCAAAATCTGTGTCACGTAACAGCCCCACAAGATGAACGAACGACTCGAAAAACCCAAAGGCTCGAACAGGATGTTGCACATGCGCAACTGAACGAATCACTCCCCGAGATGACTTGTTCTTCACGAGTCACATCAAAGTGAACGAATCATTCAAGAACGACCCATGGACGCACATCCGAGAGCCTGTGCTACGCAAGCTTTTGTGTTTAAAAAGTATACAAATTTTTATTTTTTGAAAAAAATGACCGATCATTTCGCTAGATAGAAGGGTTTTATCTAGCGAAACTTATCTAGCGTCATTTTTATTTATTTTTTTTGAAAAATAAAAATTTGTATACTTTATTTGTTTCTCGGCTGGGATCGTTTAGAGCCCTTTGAAGCTGCATTTAAACTACATTTCGGAAGTTCAAAATCGGGGGCACAATTGAAATCCATTATATGAAGAAAAATCCTGAAATGCTTTCCTCAAAAACCATAATTAAGACAGAAAGACATGAACATCTTGGATGACAAGGGGGTGAGTAAATTATTTGTAAATTGTTGTTTTAAAAGTGGACTTCTCCTTTAAGTCCACCGAAGTTAATCTACTCTCCTGTCCCATTTGTTTGTCAGACAAAATGGCAGATTCAGCATTATGATTGACCAGATCGCCTGTCAATCAAGCTCTTTGCGAAGTGTCAATTGAGAAGCAGTCAAAAATTTGGACAAGGTTTGTTTCTATGATCTTCAGAACAAACAAACAAACAAAAAAGAACAATATTACAAAAATACAAGAAACTTGTGTACTAGACAAATACAAATTATGGCTATGTAAAAGTCATAGCTGACATTATACAGAATATAGTATACATTACAGTGAGAATTGGTCCCCAAACTAAAGTGTAATCTGTATTAATTAGTGTGACTTGTATTAATATGAATTGATTTATAACTCCACATGAGTGCAAAAGAAGATAGTTAAAAATGGTTTACCACCAAACCTGAAATACAGTGTCCCTGAAATAATTTTAAATTTTAGGCTAAAATTCACCAATGCTGATGTTAAATACTGTAAAACAGTAATACTTTGGACTATTATTACAATTTCAAATGATTTCTATTTTAAAACATTTTAAATGTAATTAATTACTGTGATTTGCTGCTAAAGAAACATTAGTCTATTATTATCAAAGTCGAAAACAGTTATGTTGATTAATATTGTGTGCAAACCATGATACATTTTCACAGAATTCTTTGATGAACAGAAAGTTAAAAAGAAATGACTATTAATTTTGATGAACTTGTTGCATCCTTGCTGAATAAAAGTATTACTAAGTAAAATCTTACTGACCCCAACTTCTCAACTGTAGTGTGTACGAGAGGATAATGCCGTTTTTAAAAGCATATTTTTCCATTTTAATTAGTCCCGTAGTGCGACATATATACACACACGTGCGTTTACCTCTGAGTGGCGATGTGTCGTTGTATCTCGGTACCGCTGGTCCATTTGGAGATGAGATATTGCGCAGGTAGAGCTGACAGCAGGAGCGTCAGCTGCATAATCACACCTGACGTGATTTGAGGCATCACTGCCTGTACATTCAATATCACAGAGATTTCACATCAGCACATTGTTACTGTTACTGCTGTATTTTTAAGTTGAAAAAAAATATATATAAAATATTTGCACGCTATATTTATTCTTTAATATTTCTTGAACAAATTGCAGTTAAATGTATCTTACCTTCTGCAAGAACTTAAATGAATAAACAGAATTCACTATCGCCACAGAAACTATTTTTAACTTGATAACAGGAAGAGCGCACCGAAACTCTTAGTTTGCTATGCGTTGTGTGAGGATTGCCTTGAAAAATGAATATGATATTTACATGCGGGTAGTTTCGGTTTGACACCTGCGCCTGTAAGTTGAACATTATTAGGCAGAGCGCGTCCAATAGCGGCGGCCCACGAGAGGAGGTGTGTACGCGTCTCGCGCCGCCACGTCAGGAACGGATGCAACTCTGGTACGGTTTTTTTCTCAATTGCTAGGACACTATATCCGTTTTATAAGCCAAATATCCTGAATCTTAACTAAAAGTTAACTTTTAATTTCTTTTTCAAAAATATAAACACTGTTTGTAGTTTCACACCATGTGCTCATGCAGACATCACTCACATTCATACTTCTGGTTTGTACAGTTGATTTAGTAATTATTATTCTGTGGTGATAGTTTTGAGAAATGTGTTTCAACTGCATTAGCAATTGAGGAAAAGCCTTTATTAAGATTTAATACAATGTAGGCTACATTTATATTTTATTAATGTATTTAATAAAAAAAACACCAGGACATGTCAGCACATTATAAAAACAGTTTTGAAATGCTGACAGTCTGTGGGGTTAAGGGAGCCTGTTTATATATATATATATATATATATACACACACACACACACACACACACACACACATTTTTCTTCCCGTAGTGGGTGCGGCAATTTAAAAAATTTATGAGTGGCTTCCGGTCTCATCTGCATCCAGCCTTTTTGGTTGTACAAAACAGCTCGTTTTGCTGTTTGATATTGCAAATTGGTGTTTCTTACCGTGTTTTTAATGTAATATCTTAATTACGAACACACTGGTTTGTAGTGCAAACAGTTTTACCTCTCTTTACTAATCGTTTTCCTATAGCGAATAATGAACCGGAAGTCTCACCCATAAGCTTGCTTCTGCGTTGAGGAAAAAGGTTGATATAATTATGGTACGTTTTCCTGACAATAAAAAGCAAGTGGTTTATTGCACGTGCAGTTACGTGCAACTAATGCACGAAAGAGGGCGCTGTTCACCAGGAAATGGATTATCATCAACCATTTAACGGTTTCATATGATACCTTGATCCTCATAAAGTTACATTTAGTGTCTAATAATTTTAAGAAGTGTCATATAATATGAATTTGATGCATGTTAGGTACCAATTCTTGCAATTATAAGAGCAAAATTTAATAGCTTCTTCTAGCTAAAGAAACATTGTAGAGTTTAAAGTCTTAAATTCGCAACAGAAATGTCTGAGATTTTAAAGATTTGATTTCTAGGCCTGGAGATCACAATTTTAACTGAATGAAATGAAAGCAAAAAAAATGTTAAAGAACAGAAGAACAAGACATTATGTGGAAACACAAATGTTTATTTCCTTAAAATATCAGTATGAACTAATGTGACAGCAGTACACCCTACACATACATTCTATTTAACGTCTTTATTTACATTTTTTCCTTTATATAAAAGTATACAAACTAACATAGAAAGACCTCTCAGTCTGAGGATATAAGACCAGAGAGGGGAAAAAAGACCCTGACCCCCACAAACATGACTGTACCTTCAGATTTGAAAGACCGGAGAATATACTAACATGCATCCATCTTTAATCTCCATTCTAAAACCTGTCAATCAGTCCGTGAGACGTCACTTCCTGTGCAGTATGGTGGAAATAGAGGGGTCGTGAGTCAGATATAATACAGTTCTCATGTAGCAACAGATTATAAACACCAGCTCAATAAAACATGGGGCTTGTACATAAACACACACACACAGAAATGGACATCACACACACTCCAGAGTCTCAAACATGCGTCACCTGCATATAAAACAGCCACATACGTTCCCATCAAACAGTCTTATACGTAAACTACACTCATTCAAAGGCTTTGGTTCATCAAACCAGTTTTAAAGCTATGGGCTGGATTAGCTCTATCGTAATGGATGACCCAGACCACAACTGCTGAAAGTACGCAAGAACCTACAAAATCACATGGCGACAAATCAGACCGAATGGAATCCGGCTCTCGTATACGCTGCATATGTGAGTCCGGACCTCGAGGTGGGATACAATACCTTCAGTTCTACATCACACAGACACGTACGTACACGCAAAAAAGTCAAGGCACATTCAAAACACAGAATACGACATGCACACTGCCTCTTGTGTGATTCGCTGCCCTGCGGTTTCTACCGAAGCCGAGTCGATGCATCAGAACGGGAAATATCAAACACAGTGTTTCAATGGGCAAAAACAAAGTCCTCTCTGCTAATGAATTGAGCAGTTCCACAGTAATTCAATGAGTTTAGATAATACAGAGAAAGAGACCTGCTCTCTGGGCTAGATGAGACTACAGGTAGAGTGTTGAGAGAGTGAGGCAATGGACTTGGCTACACACACATATTAATAACTCTCAATAGTGGTTTGAAGGAGCATCAAACAGTGGCGTCAAAAGTACTTGAACGCATGAGAAATGGCTTGAAATATATGAATGTCATTGCATTAAACATCAAAATATCAAACTTTTTAGGTAAAGAGAAAAACTTAAAGTAGGGCTGTTATTTTAAGAATTAATCTAAATTAATTTGATTTTTCAGTTTCGCAAAATTCTAAAAGTTTGGGGTAAGTACCTCTTAAATAAATACTTCAATTCAATGAAAATGCATTAAATTGGTCAAACGTGACATTTTTAAAGAATTTTAGTAAAGTAAAGAACTTTACTGTATCAATATTGAGCAGCATAACCGTTTTCAACACTGATAGTTATGAGAAATGTTTCTTGAAGACAAATCAGCACATTTCAACGATTTCTGAAGGATCATGTGACACTGAAGACTTGAGTTGAATGGCTGCTGAAAAATTACGCTTTAAAATATATTTTAAAAGAATTCATATAATCACCCCTATATTCATATATTAAAGTGTAAAATATGTAAATAAATTATTTTGAAGGATAATAATTCATAATATTTATTTTTTTTTTACTGTATTTCTAGTTAAATATACACAGACTTGGTGAGCATAAGAAAAAGCCCCAAATCAAGGTGCAAATCAGTTTAAAATTGAAATTGTTTTGTAATAATTTGCAGTCATTTTTAGATAATTGTTAAAAGAATAACTAACATTAACCATTATTATATACAATTTTTCATGACTAATATAATTAATCACATACACTACCAGTCAAAAGTTTTTGAACAGAAAGCTTTTTAATGTTTTTTTTAAGTCTCTTCTGCTCACCAAGCCTGCAATTATTTGATTCAAAGTACAGCAAAAACTAAAATTTTGAAATATTTTTACTTTTTAAAAAAACTGTTTCCTATTTTAATATATTTTAAAATGTAATTTATTCCTGTGACTTCAAAGCTGAATTTCTAGCATCATTACTCTAGTCACATAATTCTTCAGAAATCATTCTAATATTCTTATTTGTTGCTAAAAAACATTGCTGAAAACAGCTGATTTTTTTCAGGTTTCTTTGATAAACAGAACATTCAGAAGTCTGAAATAGAAATCTTTTGTAACATTATACATGTCTTTATCATCTTGATCAATTTAAAGCGTCCTTGCTAAATAAAAGTATTCGCTTCTTAAAAAACAAAACAAAAACAAATTATACTCACTCCAAGCCTATTACAATGATTTCTGAAGGATCATGTGACACTGAAGACTGGAGTAATGATGCTGAAAATTCAGCTCTGTTCACAGGAATAAATTACATTTTACAATATATTCAAATAGAAAGCAGTTATTCTAAATATTAAAAATATATCACAATATTACTGCATTTGTTGTATTTTGGATGCTGCTTGGTAGAGACTTAGTAGAGCAGAAGAGACTTAAAAAAATCTTACTGTTCAAAAACTTTTGACTGGTAGAAAAATTCATTTCCAAATTAACGTTAAACTATCGGCCATATTTTAAAACCTGCCAAGGAAAGTGAAATTAGTTCTGTGACAATCTCGCCCATCATTTATCTACAGGTGCCATCTAGTTTGATATTTCATTCTCCAATGCAATGACATTCAGATATTGTCCAAACACTTTTTGTGTCCACTGTATTTTTAAATCATGGTTAGTTAGGGATCACAGTGCATTTTGGGAGCCTGATAAAACAGGCATGGAGTGATGATGTCACTATTATCACACCTCAACGACTGCAAGAACTCGACACGCACGCACGCACACACACAAACACACACACAGTGGTCATGGGTAGATATGCAGCTCACTAATCTCTATCCCAGCAACAGATCAATAACACACGTTTGTACTGAATAAATCAATGCGCTGAAGCATCAAACGCACTCTCTCACACAAACTGGGGAGTACAAAGGAGCCACAATGTATCGAATGTATGAAAAGGCACAAGGTATTGCTAATTATATAAAAACATGCGTGAATTACCACTGCCACTGATCTTGACTTGCAGAGAAAGACGTTAAAAAGACAACACGCGATTTATGAGGTCCTTCTCTGCACTCCACTACAGCTTTACAGCCACTTACACAATGTTAAAAATAGATTTTTTTCGAACAAGTGTTTGATTTGTTGCCCTTAGCAACAACCGTGTAAAAACAATGCATAAAATTAACAGTTTAAAGAAACAAGATAAGTAAAAGCACTCGCACGCATACACACACGCTCGAACATCCTCAAATAAGTGCTTTCTTGAGAGATGAAATCAGGTATTTGGATTCATAAGACTGTATAAGTACCTTTCTTCACTGGCATTCAAATAGTGCATATGAAAATCAGTATTAAACTGCATTTGTGATTTTTCTGTGGAAGAAAATGTAAAAGGTGGGGGGTTTCAAGGGGCTATGACTCTACAAATCACCAAAAGAGTCAAAGATTCAAAACGTGAGAATCATTTTAGAGAGTCAGAATGAAAGATTCAGATAATCACGACAGTCTGATAGCAGCAGGAATGGTTTCCCCTTCCCCGATGGGTCGAGGAGGGGTTGTGTCGCATAGGACATGCAAAGTTGGCATTGTTACCAGCCAATAAGGTTGGCTTTGGCCTTCTCGGTGAGCTTGCGCACTCTCCCCTTGCTTGACGTGCCGAAAGTAATCGAGGCGTCCTCAAACAAAAGCTGTCTTTGCTCTTCCTCAGAGTCTTCTTCGTTATAGAAAGCTGTCCTTCGGCCCTGGTTACGCGTTCTCATCTGCCCTTTCGAGCTCCCGTCTTCTCCCATATAAATTTCAGGCTCCTCCCTTAGGGCGGGGCCTGGCGTAGAGGGCGTGGTTTCTTCGTTGCCACGCCGGCTGCTCCTTCGGAGAGCTTTGGGGCTTGAAGGAGCTGGGGGATCTGGCGTCCTGATGACTCGTGGTCTGCCTCGTGGTTTCGGACACTCTGGAGTCACTACCCCTGAATCTGAAAGACTACTGTCCTGGGCTGTAGAAGAAGCCCCGCCCTCATCACCAGTGGACAGATGAAGCTCCTCCTCGTGGGAGGGGCTTCTTTGTAGGGACTCCAGCTCTTTCTTGCTCTTCCTCCCTCTTTTTTTTCCAGAGGACTGGGGCAATGGGGGTGGCGGTACCACTACAGGCGTTTGTATTTGTGCGTCTAATCTGGGTCGGCCCCGGCCTCTTCGTACCACTCCCAGAGTCACTTGACTGTGACCATTCAAATGCAAACTATTTTGAGGAGAAGAGTTGTGATCGACTGGACCTAAGAAAGAATGAGAATATGAGTACAGATCAAACACTCACAGTTACTCTAACAGATGCTTTTTCCAAATGGCTAACAATAGTACAAAAACAATGCCAATATTACAAAATAAAGCATTAAAAAGTGTATAAATCACTTGTTTTTCTAAAGAAACATCGTCCAACAGCAACACAAGCAGGTAAAGTTACAACAGTAATCCACGGCTCTGTCACCTCCCCTGAGCCCATTGAGTATAACAGATCCTCTAAAGCGTGTGGTGAGTTTGGTCAGGGGTAACTAAGAATGAATAGTGAAAGTCTCTTAAGAGAAGGCAATGCCTCCTTTGGATATGACTGGTTATGATCAGCTGTGATTGGTTCATGCAATAAATCCCGCCTCTTGTGTTTGTGTGTGTTTGCGAATCAGCCTAAATGAACAATGTTTTAAAAAAGTAAGCAAACAAATTTCAAAATAAGATCATCAAAATAAGACTTGCAATGACACAATCTGTAGGAGTTTGAAATTTCAAGTAAATCTACATCTGTGACCAATATTTACAGATCTTTGATGACTGACGATCCGAAAAACTCAAAAACAGTTAGAAGTTAACTATTAAAAAGAATAGATCAACATAAGTTAATAAATAAAATATACTGCTTAAATTGTTACTGCCTTGAGGTATTATTTTGGAATAAATGTAAAATGTTTAAAAACACTAACTTGATGAGATTCATACTTGGCTTTAATAAATGCAATACTTATTACATTGTTAATGTAAAAAGATTAAACAGAATTGTTTTTTGTTCTTTTTATGATAGTGTACGTAATGTTTATTTAACCATGATGAACGTGAATTTAACCATGAAAATGTGACTAGAACATGAATTTGCATTTGATTACATTTTTTTTTGACGACTTAGATATAAAACAAATGTAACAAAAAGCAAAAGTATTCTCAGTGGAGTTTAAAATGGTTTACCACATTTGAATCAAGAAATATCTACATATTTTCCTCAACATGAAAAAAATCATATATATATATATATATACACACACACACACACACAAAAATATATATACAAAAAAAAGTCTTTAAAATCATTCAAAATGTTTACATTTACATAAGTGAATTTCAGAAAAAAAAAAATATGCAGACATACTTTGAGTTCAGTTTAACACATTTTAAAAATTAAATGTTTTCCCGCAAATCAATGCAGAAATATGAATTTTTCTAAACCAATTTAGAAAAAAAAAAAAGTAATTCACAGAAGTAATCTCAACAATTTTAACAATTTTTAAAATATTGAAATCAGCAAAATCACCCAGATTTTCTACAAAATCAGTTCAAAAGAATGTTTTAGTGGTAAAATGATTTTTATGAACAAAAAAAGGTTAGTGATTACTTTGGGCCTACAGGAACTACATTGTAGAGCTCTCAACTAAAGATTTTTCTGGTGGACTAGTAGTCATTTAATTTAAGCATTAGCCGAATAATCGCACGTTTTTAATAAACAATTTAAATCACAATAATGAAACTTTAATTGTGTACATAGCCTAATAAATGCTATGATATGAATATGAATGTGTCAGGGAAAAACAGTAAGGAGGCTGCATTAACATTTAAAAATCTTACTGATAAACTAATGGTTTGTTTTTTTGGCCTTAGAAATGAAGTCGGTGACACTGTCTCGTCATCTCTGCAGTAGTGATGCGCCTGTATGCATGTCATATGGATGACATAATCTGAGAGTTTTTGTTTTTCATTTAAATTGGTTCATTTGAAAGCAGACATTTCGCTCTCTACAGATACATTTTTTGTGTCTGTAAGGCAAGTATACACCAAGTTTCACGCTCAAGTTCAGAGACCGAGGCAGCAAAAAGCGTTTGCTTTCATTATTTTACAAAAGTTCAATGTTTTGTTGTTATTGTGAGAGCACACAAATAAACGTAGAGTCTTCACAGATTCGAAAGACGTATTACTCTTATCTGTATTTCCAAAAATGACCACACCGGCACCTTCAACTGTCATGCAGTAAGCGTGCTACTATTCAGCTTCCGCAATCTGCACAGACACTTGAATAGCACATTTTTCTAGGTTAACATTAGATTGAGCGGCCATGTAAAGTTGCTACTACTTACACATTTCAAATGATAGGACATATTTAAGGTCAATGAATGATGTCCTGCTTGATGTACCGTATTACCACATAAACCAGCCATTAATAATCTGTCCATCACGGACTGCGTAACTTGGCCAACTTGTGGATTTACATTTTTTTTCTGCAACTAAGCAACTAATACACTTTTGGTCGACCAAGTCTCTTCACTTCGACTATTGGTTAATCGACTATTAAGGGGCAGCCCTACTACATTGTGTACTAAAGGTTTCCAGGAAACATTTAAAAATCCTCTTTCGTGTAATAACATCAGCTTTTCACAACAAACGCTTAGTTTAATCATCTGTTACTGACCTGGTGTGAGTTTTACAGGCGTCCGAAGTTTCCTACGAGACTCTCTGGCCCCGCCCTCAGTGGTGTGGGGAACTGCAGAGCTCTCGGTTTCCCTAGAGACACCAATGGAGTGAGAGTTCTGTGTGCGCAGGACTCTAGAGGAGGGCTCTGCTGTCTTACTGTGGGTGGGTGGAGGTGGAGGAGCTGACTGTGTAGAAGGTGCATCTGTGGGTTGGGTTCCAAAACGGGCCGAGCTACGTGTCCGACCAGGGACAACAGGTGGCTCAGCCTTGCCGTTGACTTGTGGATGTGTTTGCCGTGAAGATGGAGCCCGGGAAGGTCCAGCGGGAGTGGGCGGAGCCGCATTGTCCGATCGAGGAGGAGCGCGAGACGAAACCCGACGCTTCCTTTCTGGACTGGACATCAGAAAAGAAGAAAACGTGTATGTGATATTTCTAGAACATAATATTCTGGAGTGACCAATCAGATGCTGTTTGTACCTGGAGGCGGAGCTTGAATGTGAAGAGCTCCTCCTCCTCTTCACAGACTGTCTGGTCAAGCGCTCGGTGTGCAGCCGCTGACGAGTGAATCTCTCACTGTGCAGACTTTGAGCAGCTTTAAAATCGGTCAGGATTGAACTGATATGCTCTTCAAACAGAGCGGACAATCGCAGACTCATGCTATAGATCTGCATACACAAAAATGCACATGAACTTTGATGAACTGGTTTGGCTGTTTTTAAAATGAAGGGATAACTGGACATGATCTCATACCCTGGACTTTTTGCTGGGTGTATAGGCTTTGGAGTTGCTGAAGATGAGGCGTACATCTTTACAAAGATCCATGGGAGTGTCATACTCTCCTTCTAACAGGCGGTTCAAGACAGTCCCGAAGTCCATAGGAGTGTCCACGATGTCCAAGTAGTCCTGAGAGAGGTATTTTTGATGAACAGGGCATATAAGTAGACAGTGCACTGCAAAAAATCATTTTCTTAATCAGTATTTTTGTTTTGCTTTCCAGTAAACATCCACCTAAACATCCTTTAAACAAGATTTATTCATTTTACACTACCCTTAAAAAGTTTGGGGTTGCATGTATTTGAGCTGCATTTATTTGATTGAAAAAAAAAAAAAGTAAATATTATGATTTTTTTTTTTTTTTTTTACGAATTAAAACGACTGTTTTGTATGGATGCCGTTTCCGCCACTGAGTACATTTTTTTTTTTAAATTCTCACAATTCAGATTTTTTCCCCCGCACAATTCTTTTTTTTTTCTCAATTCAGATTTATATGAGATATAAACTCGCAGTTTCGAGTTATAAAGTCAAATCTGAGATATAAACTCTCAAAGTCTTTTTCCCCCTCAAAAATTGGACTTTATAACTCGCAGTTGCAAATTTATATCTTAATTCTGATTAAAAAAAATCCGAATTGCGAGAAAAAAAATCCGAATTGCAAGTTTTTGTCTCGCAATTCTGACATTATTTCTCGCAATTGAGGTTATTTCACGTAATTCTGAGAAAGTCACAATTGTGACTTTATATCTTGAAATTTTGACTTTATACCACAAGTTTATATCTCAATTCTCAGAAAAGTCAGAATAGCAAGTTTTAATCTCGCAATTCTGACTTTATTTCTTGCCATTTTGAGTTTATATCACGTAATTCTGAGAAAAAAACTCAGAATTGTGAGTTTATATTTCGCAATTCTGACTTTATATTGTGAGAAAAAGTCGCAATCACCTTTTTTATTTTTTATTCAGTGGTGGAAATGGGCTTCCATTGTTCATTTTTGAAATATTTTACAATTTAATTTATTCCTGTGATGACAAAGCTGAAATTTCAGCAGTCACTTTTCCAGCCATTAGTGTCACATGATCCTTTGTATATCATTCTAATAAGCTGATTTTGTGCTTAAGGAACATTTATTATTGTAAAGGCTGAAAACAGATGTCTTTCCTACCGTTTTTGATCAATTAAAAAAATAAATACATAAATAATAAAAAAATCTTACTGACCCCAAACATTTAAATGGTAGAGTATATAAAAATATGATAAAAAGGTAAGATAAGACAAGAAGAGAATATATCATAAGTTTATTTTTCCTACCCAATTGACAAATTGTTGTTTTTCTGGTTTGTAATTAAAAAAAAACAATTTGACAATCATCTAGATACTAACTTATCTTGTTTCAAACATGTTTAGGTATTTTCACTGGAAAACAAGACAAAACATATTAATTAAAAAAAGATTTCTGCAGTGTGTATGTAAATGCTTTGTGTATACATGTAGATGACTCTGTTACAGTTACGCAAAAATCCCTGAAAAGTATGCTCTATCATGAGTTTTTGAATTTTTTGTTTGTCCAAAGGTAATAAATATTGATATGTCAACAAACAGCAGGTGGTCTGAGGCTATGGCATCCCTCAGTAATTCCCACCTGAAGCAACAGGTATAAACAGTTCTGTGTGTATGTGTTTTCTACATGTGTCTGTGTGTTACCGGATACTCCTCCAGATCCACAGGTTGTCTGAAAGGCTCTGAATCTTCACACTGAAAGATGAGCTCCAGCAGCTCTCGGCAACGCCCCTTCCAACTCTGAGGGTCTGATGACGGTTTACTGCGCAGACTCCTCAGGATAGGCTGCTGCTGCTGCCTCTGAAACAGAACCACGCTCTCAATTAGCCATGATTGCCAGATGTAAACAATTGTGATGTATAATCAAATCTTATCTCTGTAGCCCTGTTAAAATTATATAATATTAGTTAAAGTTACCTTCTTATTGCGGCTAGATGTACACGGTGCCTCATGTTCTTCATCCTCATCTTCATCCTAAATTGGAAAAATGGTGGCAATCAAGTCATGTTAAAGTCCACTTCCAAAACAAAGATTCACATATAATGTACCCACCCTCTTGTCATCCAAGAGGTTTATGTCTTCCTCAGTCGTAAAGAAATTATGTTTTTTGAGGAAAACATTTCAGCATTTTTCTCCATATAATGGACCGATATGGTCCCCCGAGTTTGAACTTCCAAAATGCAGTTTAAATGCATCTTCAAATGATCCCAAATGCAGTTGTAAAAGATCCCAGCCGAGAAAGAAGGGTCTTATCTAGTGTAACGATTGTTTATTTTAATAAAAATAATAAAATTTATATACTTTTTAATCTCAAACGCTCGTCTTGTCTCGCACTCCCTGAACTCTGTTAATTCTGGCTCAAGACATTTAGGTTATGTTAAAAAACCCCAATCGTATCTTCTTCCTTAACTTCAAAACTCATTTCAAAATCATCCTACATTGCTGCAGAAGTACTGACACAGTCTTAGCAAATAAACATGCAAAGAAGATCAAACACCCTTAACAAAAAAAGTAAAACAGCGATACAGGATGATTTGAAGTTGAGGGAGAACATGAGATGGGAGTTTTTCAACATACCCTAACTGTCATGAACTGGAAAAAAACAGAGCTCAGGCAGAGTAAGACAAGACGAGTGTTTGACATTAAAAAGTATATAGACTGTATTATTTTTATGAAAATAACGGATTGTTACGCTAGATAAGACCCTTCTTACTCGGCTGGGATTGTTTACAGCCACATTTGGGATCGTTTAAAGCCACATTTAAACTGCCTTTTGGAAGTTCAAAATCGGGGCACCATATTAGTCCATTATATGGAGAAAAATGCTGAAATGTTTTCCTCAAAAAACTATTTCTTTACGACTGAAGAAAGACAGACATGAACATCTTGGATGACAAGGGGTGAGTACATTACATGAGAATCTTTTTGGAAGTGGACTCCTCCTTTAAGCACTGACATAAAAACACACACTTTTACAGTTCAGGTGCTTGCAAGGCACCAAAAGAACAATGTCAAAGGCACTGTCAATGCATGAAAAAAATACATGAGTGGTTTACAAGTGTGTGCTATAATGACACTTACATCGCTTGAATCTGAGAAAGCGGTTTTCTTCATACTGTTATACAGTGGAATAATATCTGTACAGCTTTGGTCCCTAAAGAACACAGACGTAGACACAGGCAATCAAAAAGCAGCCCCACGTATGGCTTTAAAGTAAATGATGGGGATGCACCAATATTACAATTTTATCTTATGAGCCAATAATTAATTTAATGTTTTTGCTATTAACTAATAAATAGACAATACTAAAATACAATTATTAAAATACAATTTGTCTAAATAAATAAAAAACACTACAATAAAAAAAATCTATCAAAATGCTACAAATAAATTTATGCATGCCAGCATTTTAACAATGCACGTAAATAATATGTTTAAATATTAACTTTAAGTGATAACTAGATTATGGCAAAAGTAATATAAAAGTAAATATAAAGAAAATGACTGTGTATAATTGAATATGGGATATCAGGCGATACAGATAAATTAAAATGATAATATTGTGCATCCCAATTCAACACCACTGGTTCAGTTTCATTTGTAATTTTAATTTGTGATCGACTTACTTGATAAATTGTAGCATGAGGTCAGATACAAATTTGGCAGTTTTGACAATGAACGCGCCTGGTTCATTGAAGGTTTGAGCGTTGTGTTCAATGTAGCGTACCTCCCACATCAACGACGACATTCGCCTGACAAAAGCAAGCAAATAACAGATGCACATATAATTTGATATAAGATATGAAGAGTTTATCTAAGTATTTGACTGTGTTGTCCATTCAGAGTTTGTGCTGACCTATAGAAACGGTTCTGTAGTCTTTGTCGGATGGTGCTCAGATCTGTGACATAAGCTACTACGGTGCAGTACGTTGGATATGCTTGCAAGTCCACTGGCAGTTCAAATGGTGCAGCCACATCTGGAGGAGAGAAACAACTACTATTATATTTCATCTGTTTTGGACACAGCTATAAAGATATGATAATGTCTTACCCAAAGTGCAAAGCTGGTCGATGCCCCTAATGATGCGCTCACACTCTTGGTCGCGTGTGCGTGAACCCCACTCTCCTTCTAGGGGTTTGTACAATAAGGCTTTCTGCTCCTCCTCAGTTAGAGGCACACTCAGACCTAACTCGTCAGGAAATGCTGCTGCAGACAGACGGAAAAAATAAGACGGAGGAAAACAAGAGACAGACAATCACAGCTCAGTTATTAAAACAATGCCAGCTGGACATCAGAACAGTTGATACTCTCAATCTGATGGTTGCTGTGACGACTACCATGTTTGTGTGTGTGCGCGGGTCTGGTTTTGCCTATGTTTGTGGACCAAATGTCAGCACAAGGACATTAAAACTTGAAATCACTAACATTTTGGGGACCTGCCAACAGTTCCCAATAGGAAAAGGATGCACAATAAACATGCTCTATTATGTTTTAATGGAAATGTAAAAAAACAAAAAAACAAAACAAAGGTCACAAAGCCAATTACCTAAGGAACTGCGTCCAATATTTTAAAATATAGGAGTGTGGTACCTTGTATTAAGTCTGAGCCGTTTTATGTTTCTCAACATGTGCTTATGTGCTTGCTTTTATTAGTGCTGTGAAAATTAATGTGCTATGAAATTAATTAAATATGTTTTAATATCATTCAGTTGAGCACAGTTAATGCATTTACCTAACGTGACCTTACAACAGTTTCATTCTGTTTTGAGAGATTTCTACAGACTAGCTTCATCAGCATAGGTGGTTCAATACACACCCCAATCAATCTTGTATTTAAAATGATGGAAACATTTTTTTTAATTGAAATGTTTAATTGATTCAGTTCAAATATAGACCAATTTTGGTGCTTTGTGGGCAGAGCCTATCTGGTGGCAGAAAATGACAGTTTTCAAGGAGCAGTCTATGGAAGGCATGGAATAAAAGAACCAAAAAAGCTCTTTCTGAATTTAGATTTTTAAATTCCAACTTTTTTCTCACAATTCTGAGACTGTATCTCACAATTCTGATCAGAAAAATCAACTCATCATTTTTTCATTTCCCTTTGGCAGTTTTTTCCCACACTTCTCCCATGCTGTTTTCTTAGAATTCACAAACCTGCAATTGTTGAGTTAAATCGAGTCTGAACTAGGAGATATAAACTTGTACTTGTGAGAAAAAAGTCTGAATTGTGAGATAAAATAGGTAAATGTTCGATAATATGTTTTAAATTTAAATAACTGTATATATACTGTAATACTGTAGGGCTAATATAATATGTCCCCTATGAACTGCATATATAAATATTATATAGAGCAATTGTTTAAATCAAATTTATGCTTTAAAAGTAGAGTAATCATAGCAGATATCACGCATAGTCTGTTCATTTAAACATCTGTGTTTAGCTTCAAATGGCATCTTTGACAACAGTATTCTACAAAATTAATTTTCATTCTGATTCTGACATCCAAAGGCACAATCCATTATTTCTCTTGTTCAATGTATTTTACCTGTTTACTGTGACGCCTACTCCAAATTGGTCTATACAATTCATATAAAAGTTTGGGATCAGTAAGATTTTTAAAAGTTTTGAAAGAAGTCTTATCCACTTTTTACTTCCTGTAAGAGTGGGTGTGGCCATTTGTAAATTTTATGGGTGTAGCTTCCATTCTCATCCGCGTCCAGCTATTTTTAGCTGTACAAAACTGCTCTTTTTGCTGTTTGATATTGCAAATTGTTGTTTTACCATATTTTAATGTGGTAAAACAGCGAACCAGAATGAACTGAAGTCTCACCCACAGGCTTTTATTTTTTATTTTATCATAGGCCCATTTATTTGATCAAACATGCAGTAAGAACAGTAATATTGTAAAAAAAAAAAAAAAAAAAAAAAAAAAAAAAAAAAAAACATACATTTTCAGAAAACTTTGAATAACAGAAAGTTAAAAAGAGCAGCTTTTATTAAAAGTGTTTAAGTTGAAATGTAAGTCACTTTTGATCAATTTAATGCATCCTTGCTTTTATTAGATCTTATTTTATTAGTAAAATATTTAACCCCTTAACTGCCACCATCCTGCCACGCCTTCAGTATATTACAATTAAATCTAATCATTACAAACTATATATTTTTGGAAAGGACTAAGACTTATTTGTTGCAAATTATGTAGGAACAGTAATAGATTAATTTATGACGAGTGCACCTCAAAAAATCTACATCATAACAGGTGGCTTTAATTTTACAGCAATTTTAGATTAAAAAATATTTTGTAAAATAAAACTAGTACAGTACATTTTCTTAACAGTAAATTTAAAATTCTATAACTTTTTTTATTGTCTGCTAATTGTCTCCTTTAAAAGTAAACCAACTTTCGGTCTGTATTCAAAAACATTCATGAATTATATCAATGCAAGTTTGGATAGTGCACTTTCACGTCTATGTTCAAAAATGTAAGGTGAGAGTTCAGGGGTTAAAAAAATTAGAGTAGTGTAGCTAGAACAAAGCACATTAATTTGCAACCTTTGGCAGAATTGTGGCATTTCACATATATTCTCTGTATATTTATTTCTAGGCAAATTAAATCAAGTTTAAATTAATTGTGATAAAAA
The DNA here is from genome assembly GCF_022985175.1 of Labeo rohita. Taxonomy (NCBI): domain Eukaryota; kingdom Metazoa; phylum Chordata; class Actinopteri; order Cypriniformes; family Cyprinidae; genus Labeo; species Labeo rohita. The sequence goes on along the minus strand of NC_066891.1, from coordinate 10,960,058 downwards.
AAATTGGATATTAATCAAATCGACAATTCAAAGTAATTTGATTTTATTGACAGCTGTAGTGATAGTGAGGAACACATCATACCTTCATTGGGAATCTCCTCCATGTCCCATGGGCTCATCTTTTCTGTATCTCCATTATCCCAGCTGCATCACACAATAACAAAAAGCTGTCAGTATTATGTCATCTACTATAACCCAAAAAAAACGTGTACAACACCACACTAAGCTCACTAAAGATTTCTAAAACTCCATATAAACCATGTTAGTCTTAAATTTAACAGTCAAAGAGGCAGTGAAATTATGGAGCAATTAAAGCCAATAAGATTTGTGTTTTAAACTGGCTATTTGTTAACATAGTTAAGACAACAAACAACAGAGTTTAAAGGAACACTCCACTTTTTTTTGAAAATAGGCTAATTTTCCAACTTCCAACTTAACTAGAGTTAAACAGTTGAGTTTTACCGTTTTCTTGATTCTTTTGTTACATCGTGTACTAAGACCGACAGAAAATAAAAAGTTGCGAGGCCAATATGTTTTGGAACTATACTCTCATAAAGGGCTACCACCAGACCCGGAGATCGGCTGAACGGATTCGAAAGCAGTAAAACTCAACTGTTTTAACTCTAGGGAGTTGGAAAATGAGCCTATGTTCAAAAAAAGGAGTGTTCCTTTAACACAGAACCAATAGAGTGTACTGTTTGTGGCCTCATGGTTTCATGCCTGGTTAGGACACAGTGTAACAATAATTGAATTACTCTATAACACGTGTAAAGATGTGTAGATGGACATGGAGAACTGACCAGACATTGTAGCACTGGAAAAGAGAGTCAGGATATTCAGCCTGGTACGGCTCCTGACTCTCAATCGTACCAAACCACCAGGCATCATCTATCACTGCCCGGAAACGATCACCTGACAAAATAAATCCATCTCAAATCAGACACAATTACACAAGCTCATCAACTCTGTATAAGGAAAAAGCAATTAACAAAAAGCAACAAATTAAGTTAAAAAAAAATTAATAATAAAATCCATGCAGACAATTACTTGAATACCTCTTCTATTAAAAAAAATATTTTTAAAAAATGTGTGAACTAACTGCTTAATAAAATAAATGCACACACACACATATAGATAGAAACAGGAAACAGGAAATATCACAGAAAAAAAAACCTGTGACCCCTCATGACTGTGTTAAAGTCAGTTTATTTATAAAAGAAGAAAGATATTTCAGGTCAAAATCACATCTTTGCAAGGTCTAAGGAAAATATTTGAATACTTTTTGAATACATTTGTTTCTTTTTTTACAACATGAATAAACCAAGATGAATCCAAAGATGACAATTCTGAGAATTTAGGACTTTCATTTTGAACTAGAATTTAAAAAGACTTCTCCTTTTCATCATCTAAAAAATCCCTGTATGTCATTGACCCATTTAAACCCGTAAAAAAACCCCATCTGTGCAGAAACGCTCTCAATTCACACACTAACCAATCATCCAGTTCCTCTGTCGTGCATTATCAAACTGCTGCCGGAGTACCAGGAAGTCAATGACATCAGGCATGTCGTGGTACCTAAGACAACAATAGAAATGCGAGTCACAGGTTAAAAGCCACTCAGCGATGATCATCTTCACTGTGACTCATGCAAACTGAACTCACTTCATAGAGAAAGAGCCGCCCGTCAGTTTGCCAGTGTCTGGGTCCAGGAAGGCCAGCTTCAGACAGCACAGAGTAGGCAAACCCACCTCATACTTAATGCCCACTATCTTCAACAGCTCCTGCTCCTGCAGGCACGCAATCACAAACCATTTTCACATTTTATGGTGTATAAAAATACTGTGAGGATAAAGTTCATTTCGTTGAAGACCTACCCTGAGCTCTAACTTGTGCCAGGGCTGTTTTTTAGGATTTATACTGAAGATCTTGTTTTTTTTGGCCATCTCAACGTAAGCTTCATGGCCTTGACGGAAATAATATACCTGTTCACAAACACAAAAAGCAGTTTAATGCTACAAGCATGCTTCCACACACTACATAAATAATACTGTTTCACATTTTCATTATGCTTTAGCAGACTGTTGTACTGAGGAATGCGTTTTTCACCTCATCGCCCATCTGTGGAGTAAAGGGGCATCTCCGCGGCATGGTGTCAGTGATCCAGGCGGAGGGCAGCCATTCCTCTAATGTCAAACCCTGGTTCTGCAGTTCAGGTATTCTCTGAACATATAAATACACACACATATAAATATGACTAGTTCAGAGTAAAACAGAGCAGGACTTTCACACAAATCTGAAAGTGAACTGAAATTGTCAATGGAATTTAAACAGAGTTAGCTTTATGTCCCTGGGGCTATTCTTTATTGTAATTAAATTATAAAACAGATTTCAACATCAATTAATTAATTAGTTGCTACTTTTCATTTGTCACTGCATTTTCTTGTCTCAGATGTAGACTTTTTAGACCCTCAAGAAGTAAAATAAAACTTTTATTGCATAAAAATGAGTCATAATTTTAGTCAAATAAAAACTGATGACTCAGCTATGGCGTCATTTCCACCACAACCAAATATTTACAATTTATAAAGTTCTTTCAAAAGTTTGTGCACTTGGTTTCCAAGGAGACAACAGTGTCAGTGGAAAAACTTGAAATGAAATATGAGACATTTGAAGAATACAAAGAGAGGGAGAAAAAAAAGTCAAGGTTTTCACAAGGTTCCTCACAAAAAATGTGTTTTCCAATCATGATGTAATTGTAAAATTATAAAACGTTATAAGATAATATTCAATTGTGTGTAGTTTGGAGGCATAAAATGCTAGCTATAAAATTAGCCTTGGTAAGGGAAAAGAAGGTTATTTTACTCCAAAAATGTTTAAAATGTCATTTCTGCCTTAAATGACATCTGTTCATAAACTAGTGAGCTTGATAAGCATGTTTTAAAGGGGACATCAGATGCCCATTTTCCACAAGTTGGTTCTTCAGCCTCAGACGTCACACCTACGGAATGGAATGTTGGCTAAACGTCTGATGCATAAGGCACACTTAGCTGGAAACACTTCAGGAGTTTTGAAGTAGTCATTGGATTGGTTAGATTATGCAGGATTTCCGGTAGACGTGTGTGTCGCGTTCTTTAACGTTCTGCCTGGAAACAAAAATACTGTGGCACCAAATGCCCTCGCGAAAGAAGAAAGTCATTGTGTTTACAACTGTGACAATGAGCACTTATCATAACTAAATGCTGGATTTTCAAAAGTATATGAAAAATTTTAAATTCGTGGCATTGAATCTTTAAAACATGTCCGTTATTGTGGCAACATTTCCATGCTCCTAAACATGATGCGGCACAAACAAAACGTGATTGGTTGCTGTACCTGTCAGTCATATGGCCTCTTGGGCGGGCCTTAGCCATTCAAAGCGGCCAAAGTTCCCAGACCTTCTGCCATCAGTCTGAAGGTCTGGCTATGCGAGACTAGTTGTTTAGGGTCTTCATGAAATGTCTGCAACATACTTTGGTTAAAATTCTTCAATGGTCGTGTAAAACAATGCCAATTTTACCTTCTTAATAACAGCTCTGTTCACAGCAAGCTGTTTCAATGCATGTCCCTTTACATGATAATGAGCTACTGCTCACCACACCCCTCTCTTAAGTTTTTTGTGTATTTGCCTTGAGAAAATGAAGACTCTCGGGTTTACTTTTACCTACAAAACACCTGCATTGCTTACGAGACGTTGTTGCTACAGCTGCTCGACTGCTACAACTGGCTGAGGGCGTAAATATGCTAATACGAGAGAGTCCGTCAGCAGCCGTGGGCGGGGCCTGAGCATAGTGATGTCATACTGCTCCAAAAATTAAAACGGCTTGACAATTGAGGCCGTTTTGTTTTGGGTTTTTTTAGGTTAAAAAAAGCTGTGAGATTTTATCATTGTAGAGTGGTTGTGTCCACACAGACACATTTAAATGCAAACACCATGTAAAAGCGAATTTTGCTTCCGCTCCCTTCAAGCGAGGTGTCCATAGTCGAAATAACACGCAAAGGACCACTGACCTTCCGTTTCTCCTTTGGCTTCTTTTTCTTTGGTAGTGCTCCGTCTTTGTCCTGCTTTTCTTTCCTCCTCTCCTTTTTGGAGTCTTTTTTCTTCTCTCCATCTTCTTCTGAGCTGCTGGTATTTTTCTTCCTTTTCTTCACGCTGGTCTTCTTGGGCGGTTCAAGGTTTATTCCAGCATCTGCTGTCCAGTCCGAGTAATCGCTGGAGTAATCGCTGCAATTATAAACAGACCCAGTATATATGTGTGACTCTGGATAAAGTATTTGTATGTCATATATATGACACTGTGTCATATGAAGTTTGAGGGTAATGAACATTCACCTGGAGCTGCTGTTATCATCAGGCCATGGTTCTTTCTCCTCTCTCTCCTCATCTGATGATTCTCTGCTTGGAGGTCTTGCTTCAGTTTCTCCCTAAAAACCGAGTGATACAAAAAAGACTGAAGATTACCAAACTCTTTTTATGCCATTCTCAGAACACACGAATGGTTCCAACATAAAATTTCAATATATTTTAAATTGGAAATCTGGTTTTCAAATCAACACACCAAGTCTGATGTCACTACACTGGAAAATTCGTTTTATAATTCAGCATTTTTGTCTTGCTATATTACTGGTTAAGAAGATTTTTTTTTTGCAGTGTAACAACTGGAAAGTATAAAATATTCACAATCAAGCCTGTTCACACCAAATCTCAGACTAATAACCAGAGTTTTTTTTATTCTGATGACTGTCTGAATAATGTTTGGGACAATTTATTGCTATTATAAAAACACAAAACAATATTTCTATCTCAGTGTGATGTAGATTGTTTCATTTTAAAAATGGTCATGCATCTTTCTCATGATTAAAATTATGATTTGGTGTTAGGTATTTACAATACAGACTTTTTCTTATTGCTCATTCTGTTGATTAAGAAACTTGCTATAAATGCACACTCTTAAAAATAAAGGTTCTTTATTGGCATCAGTGGTTCCATGAAGAACCTTGAACATCCATGGAACCTTTCAAATGCAGAAGAGGTTCTTTATAGTCAAAAAAGGTTCTTTAGATTCTTAAAATGTTCTTCAAAATGGTTCTTTCAGGAACTGTTCACTGAACTGTTCTTTGGAGAACCAAAGTGCAACATTAACACTATGAATGGACCACTCATATATCTAACAGAGATTTTAACACTACAGATGAAACAATAACACTTCAGACACAATGGCAATAAAAAGACAAACACCATAATAAATGAAACTGTTCCAGTTTTAAATGTTCAAGACAGCATTAATTCAAAACTGACCCTATGTACTTCTGTAATACACATTCCTGTATAGTGAATAATTAATCTATGACAGTCTTTCAACAAGAGTTAATAATTTTCCCTGCTTCTGAAATGCAACTTTCCTTTTGGATTCCTGTCATACTGAAACCCTTTTCCCCTGATTTAATCAATTCCTGATGGAATATATATATATACTATTTTAACAATGCCCTTACTACCTTTATTGGCCTTGAACACGTCAGTTGCATTGCTGTCTATGCAGGGTAAGAAAGCTCTCGGATTTCATCAAAAATATCTTAATTGTGTTCCGAAGATCTTATAGAATTACAGAATTACAGAATTTTAATTTTTGGGTAAACTATCCCTTTAAATAGGCAGTTACATTAACTATTTATTATTCTTTAAAGGAACACTGCATCTTTTGACATTACCTCAGAGGCACTGTGTTCCTCCTCGTTAGGTTCACTCTGACGGCTCGTTTCCTCCACGGCCAATCGTGTATGGTAGTTATGCTGGTTACCCTGGTGACGGCGCCCCTCCTCCATAGAATTTTCTATAGCATGCTGGTATGAGAAATAACATTACACACACATTAATTTCCATGTTAAACAGCAACAATGACTTAAGCAACATGTCATCAAGATACATTTAGCTGGGCATAAATGGTTGTGATGAATGATGCTGCACACAAACAGTACATTTCATCCAATCAATTAGTGAGGCAGACCAGTTAATCCAGATTTTTGTCATACATTTTTAAACTAATGATCAGATAAGATAATTTACCCGGTTTTCTCTGTGGTACTGGCTGTGTACGCTGCGTCTCCTCCTTTCTGATCTGTAGATGTTGATTTCCTCCTCTCCTTTAGCTGCACGCCAGATCTCCTGCTTACTGGATTCACAAACACATAACAAACAAACCGCATTACATTGTAAGAAAGAATAGAAAATAAGACATGGTCTTGTTTGAGTAGCACGTGTCTATCAAATGATTAAAAATGACAGAAATACAAATGTTTAGACTTCATTTTACATCATAAGGTTTGTTCGTTTTAATTCTCAAATCATTTCCAGGTTTAAAATAACATGCAGTCTCAGACCTTTGAAGGCCACTGTATTTGTGTGTGTGTGTTTTACCAAGCTATGGCTGGTGATAGTTCAGGAACGAGGACCCGTCGACTCCAGGCCACCAGGTCTCTTTCAGTGGCGATCTCACTGCGTGGGGCGTTACTGTGCATCTGGCGAACACCTTCAATCTGTCCACTGCGTCTCAGACCCACGTTAGGTGGAGAAGAGACTTCTGTGGGAGAACTGACAGATCCTACACACACAAACCAGACATGCAACCAGCATCAACACTACTGTAAACAGTATCATCCCCCACCGGTTTATAAAGATCATCTGATGACATTTTTATACTTTACAGAAGCGATAACATTGACTTGCTCACTGTGGGGAGTTGTAAGGCACTATTCTTCGTAAAGTTGCTTTGGAAAGCATAAAAAATGCAGACAAATTACATTGTCTGGCCTTTCAATGGTTCTAACTGTAGACTGTTGAATGCATGTGTCAATTTTTCTTTTATGCACTGTTTATTGTTTTTGTAATATAATGCAACAATTTTCTATAGTTGATTACTTTTGGTATTTTTTTTCTTTAACTGAATAATTGATATGGCTGAAAAACATCAAAAGCTGTTTGCTATTTTAATTATTCATTGTTATTGTTAACTAAAACTAAGATGAATAAAATTTTGTAATTAAAATAATAATATGAAAAATAAGAAAAAAAAAAAAAAAAAAAAAAATTAAAATAGCATAGAATATATAAATTATACTAGTATAATATTTTACACAATTGTTATATACTGTAATTACTGAATAAAATATTTGTAATTATATAAGCATATGTAGATAATATACTGGCATCAAGAATCATGAAATTTTACTGGCACTGATTGGTATGAAATATTTCAGTATTTAGTATTAGTATTTAGTATACTTTACAAAAAATGTGTTTTACCTCTGCTGGCTCTGATGTCAGATCCCAGTCTCTGGTCCTGCTCTTGCTGTAGTCTCTGGATCATACTATCTAGAGGACTAGAGCCTTCTGCAGCCTGCTGACTAACCACCTGATTCAGCCCTGAGTGAGGAAATAAAAAAAACAGAGACATTTGAACACTGAACACAGTTCAGTAACAGATTGCAGGTATATGTCTGCGTAAACAAATAGCCAATAATTACTTGAAGTCATAAAACCACAGAAAGGGAACAAAGAGACACTGTTTGCGTTTCTTACCTGATGACGTGAGCCCCATCTGGGGTATGAGCTGTTCCTCTCTGCAGTTCTCTCTGCCAGGAACCAGTCTCTGGAAGCGTGGAGGGTGAGGATTTCCATCTACGTCCACCAGGAATGGCGGCGGCATGAGGTGAGGTGCCTGCTGGGTCTGTTCGTCCAGCACAAAGTTATGGGCGTCTCGGATAAGCGGCCGATAATCAGTGTGAAAGAACATCTGATCTGCTATCTAGAGAACAGATCAATAGATACATTCACAACAAATACACATATACTAACTGAATAACATAAACAGTGGTTTAGACAAACAAAGGCTGTTTAGAACACAGAACCACGTTATTCTTAATACTTCTGCAGATGCACTACATACAGTATTAGTATCATATCAGTTGTTGATGTAACGATGCACCCCAAGGCATTTGAAAAATCACTACAAATATGTGATGAATCAAATTGGTTGAGATTTTAAAGAAATGCGATTCAGTTGGGGGTGGGAGTTCATATGAATGTATCTCTGAGGGGAAGTGACTGTCTTTAGAAATGTTTAGATGGTATTTTCTTTTCATCTTGCCTCTGTATAATGCATATTAAAGTGGTGTTCATAAGGCAGCTGCTTTGTTTAAAGCAGCAACCAAGAAAAAACACACTATCACTGCTGTTCCATAAGTGCCACCTACTGGCAGAGAGTGAATTAGCATTTTCTTTCAGCTCGTCTGCTGTTTTTGTTTCATGCAGATGTTTTATGTAGTATAGTTTTTACAAAACTAAAGTTAGAACATTTTGTTATTGCTTCAAATTTTAAAATTATACAGTGTAACTTAAATTAAAAACTGATCATACTGCATATATACAGCACCTTTGTTTGGACTGTGATTAAAATACTGTGGTTGCCTCTAATTTTAAATCAAAAGAGCACAAGCAAAGTCTTAGTATGTTTAAATGAAGAGATTTCTTTTGTTTTGTTATTTTATCATTTATTTGATAAATGGGGCTTACTGCTTTATTTAGTTTTGTTATTTGACATATTTGACAGCATTTTGTCCAAGCATTAATGAAAGTACACATTTTCTTTTATAATTTGTCTCAAATCTCACTTTGTTAAAAAAAAAGTGAGAAAATCATATTTTAAAATCAGTATTGTGAATTGAATCGCATTGTCAGTTGAGTGAATCATTACATCCCTAGTTGATATTAGAGATATTTAAAAATATTGGCATCTGCCAGTATTGACTATTTATTTGTGCGTGATTGTATCCCCAATTTTTGTATTTAGATTAACATTTCTGTCACCTAACTCTTACTTAAATCTAATCGTTAAAACAATAATTTATTAACACTGTTAAATATAATCTTTAGCAAATGTCACAATGAACATCCATTTTCATACTTTATATTATGTTGTGATGCCTAAATTTACTTGCAGCACTTTAAAACATTAATTTTAATTTTTAGTAATTTTTTTTTATGTATTCCGACAAAATAATATAAAATACCAACACTGTCCATTTATCAGGGTTTTTTTTTTGCTTATCTGCATATAAAAATAATTTTTAATATTTGAAAAATGAGATGAAAACACTGTTGCCTTGGAATCTAATTAAAATATTCAAGGATAAGTTGAAGTACTAAAATTTCATTCATTCAAACTGAATTAAAGCTAAATGGAAAATATAAAAAAGCACATAAAAATGACAAAAGCACGTAACAAAATGACTAAAACTTAAAATTAAAATAAAATCACTGACTGTATCAAACATGCAATATGATGAGGTCATGGACAATATCATGAGGACAATGTGACAATACATTATTCAATATAGAGTGAGTAAATCCAGCAAATAGTATGCTAATACTTCATTATGAACATAGTGTCTGAGGCTACATTTATACTAGCACGTTTTCATTTTAACACATAACTTTTACTACAATTACGCCTGTCGATTACACTACTCTGGCATTTACAACCTTCAAAAACTGAGACTTTTGAAAATGCTGCAAACCCCGTCTTAGTTTGCCCTGTGTTTCCTTGACGACTGTGTAAACAGTAACATCATGCTCACTGATGTACCTCCCAGTTACTAGCAACCAACTTCCTCTTTGCACTTTTACATATATGCGCAGTGTGCATGAATAGTCATGTGACAAGCGTTTTCGGTTGTGTAGTGTGGGCAGAGATTGTTTTTGGAATGCAGTGAAAATGCCAGTGTAGACAAGGATCATTTTCATTTTAAAATGATGATTTAAAATGAAAAACACTAGTGTAAACAGGGCCTAAGACAGCCATAGGCATTCAGTACCTTGTCATATCTGCTGCTAGAGCCAAAGCCAAAGATGAGCAGGTGACCGTGGGAGTCCGTGCATGCGAAATGCTGCCCATCTGGAGAGCACTTACAGTCAAAGACTGCACCGTGGCCCTGACCCTCAATCTACATACAAACACACAAAGATGTTTGTGAGACACAATAAACATCAATAAATCATAAAATCTGCATAGATTTGTGATACAGCGGAGTGTTGGCAGTTAGTTTACCATGTTAAAGTAAGAGCGTATTTTGACTCCTCTTGCCAGATCCCAGACGATTGCGTTTCCGTCGTGCCCAGCAGAGAAAAGCACTCTGGAATCAAATGGATGTGGCTCCAACACAAACACCTCATCCTCATGGCCCTATGGGTGGAAGTCCATAATGACAACATTATTCATCACATATTGCCTCCTTTCAGTCATTCTGGAGAGATCTTTACACTCTTACCATCAATACATGAATAAGATTCCCTGTGTAAGAGTTCCACACTTTCAATGTCAAGTTGTTCGCAGCGGTAATGACTGTGTTGTCGTTGCAATCCCAGGCCACCATAGTCACCTTCAGTTTGGTAACTTTGTCCTCTAAAGGCGGAGGGTTGTACTTGCTAAAAAGACAGAAATGGAAAAAATACTTTATTCAAAATAGTGTGACATTTTGCTTTACAGCTGGCCTACTTTTAAAGAGCAAGAGCAATGACAGACAAACCAGTACACAAAAACACATATATAAACAAATTCAAATCATTTTATTAGAATAACAGTGAGTCAAATTGTCAAGTAAAATTTATCATGATTTATGATTTAGAATGCCTAAGAATATTGATGTATTGATCTTTTTTTAGGGCTGTCAGTTTGACGCATTCACTTAATTAATTAGTTATGAAAAATAATGTGATTAAAATATTTTATAATATAATATTTTATAATATAAGACCGCCCCCAGACCTGTGTGTCATCTTCATATAGTTGACTGTTGACAAATATGCAGGGCAACAACTCCATAAATGCAGTTATGCCCTAAAATTCAATATATTGGTGCCAAAAATGCCCCTGTATGTGTTTTGTCTCATATTTGTATTTATCGAATGCGGATTTTGTCCCGATCTATCACGAGCTTAAATGTGATTTAGTGTATGTGAACAGTTCAGTAAAAAAGAGGTAGATAATGTGTTATATTTTAAACACAATATTATGTGTTTCTGCTCAATTTTGCAGAGAACATATTAGATTTGAAGCTATAGCAGAATTGTTGCATGTCTCCGAACAACACAGCGGTGTTTAGTTTCTGAATGAATCCGTGTTTTGAACGAATTGTGTAAACCAATGACTCAAAAGCCCATTCACAAAGTGAGCCATTTACTTCATACCTAAATGAATCAGCCATTTGAACGAATCAAATGAATAAATGAATGACTCATCAAGACATTTACCGCCACCTGCTGGCAGATTTCGTTTCTTATTTAGAGTATCATTTCATTAAAAAGAAGAAGAAGTAAAAATAAAAACATTAAAAGGATAGTTCACCAGAAGAATTTTGATTCTGTCATCATTTTTTCACCCTCATGTCATTTCAAACCTTTCTTTTGTGGAACACAGAAGGTATTTTGAAGACTGCTGGTAATAAAGCTGTTTTGGTTACCAATGACTTTCATCGTATGAACACAAAACAATGAGATGTTTCTCAAATTATCTTCTTTTATGTTCCATAGTTTACGTTAGACTGTTGCAGCCTAAATGTTTATGTGTAATAAATTCTATGTTGAGTCAAATAAAACATTTTTTTTCTAAAGCTGCAATTTGTAATGTCTACTTAATACTTTCTCATTTAGCATAAAAATAGCTTAAAATAATCTTTTGTGGGTATTTTCACAGTCGAATTTATTCTGCGATTAATTAGATTAATTAATCGAACCATCATCATGTAATTAATTAGATTCAAAATTTTAATCAACTGACAGACCTACTTTGTTTTATGTCTTAAGGTTTCTTTGTTTCAAGCCTTTTTTGTTTCAAACCTAAAACTTGCTCCTTATTTCCAGCGTTAAATTACATTTTACACCACAAATTGAGAAGATAATCAGCTCTTCAAATAAAATATGAATCCATTGTTGCCTTTCCATTGGTGGCGTTACAGTGTTGCATCTCAGTCGCTCCTGTGCAGTCAGAATCAATTGCCCTCATGGGCCTTCCAAGTAATTATGTTGCTAACGATCAATTGTTTAGCAAACAAAATGTAACATTAATGCACAAATAATGAAGCCATATATTTGAGCAGTGATTAACGTTTCTCATACCCAGGTAGTTTAGTGGCCATATCCAGGAGAGTGCTTCGCCAGTCCTGCTGCTGCAGCTGCCATATCCGCGCTGTGCCATCTCTACTGCCGCTCACAAACCTACACACACACAGAGTTAAATTTCCTGCTCAAAATGTCAGCTATACAAATACATACTCTTGAGTCTTCATGAAAAGGAATTAATGAGGCACACTCATAAAATTTTAATCCACTAAAATTTAAAACTTCATTGCTGCCTTAAAATGTTTAGGCAAGATGTGGTACAACAAAGATTTATTTCACTTCTAGCGTTTTGAATTTACTTACAGAGGAAGGAAAATTACTCAAACCTCTGAAAACTCATAAAATTGAGTAAAAATAATAGATTAACTTAATAATTATGTTAACTGGATAATGAAGCGTTTTTGTTTTACAATGTACTAACTTTATATTAGTCTATAAGGCACGCAATGTGTCAATTTTTTTTTCCTTTTAATATAAAATCAATAACTCAACGTTTGATGCACTAAAAAACACTTATAATGTACTTAATTTTAGTATGACAGTTTTCCACCCTCTCTCTGACCCTAAAAATTATATGGTCCATTATTGATACTGTGCCTTTAAGACCGCCAATGTACAATTTACTCCAATGATATGTGAGTAAAAGTTGTAGCATTGATATGACATAGTATTAACATGTTTACAATAACATAAATTTTGTGTATGCGAAAATATAAAACTTACTTTCTCAAACTGCAATGGATTGTTTTCCAGTTTTCAGAGAATTTATACTGAATTACACCCCCCTCCCTAAAAAAACAATCCTACCCTGTTGGCAAGTTTTTAAATTTTAAGCCATATTTTCTTAACATTCTTAATAAGTCTAAACATCTTGCAGACTTTTTCAATTTTCTTTCATAAATTGTTCAAATTGTTTCTGGTGATGTTTACATATTTGTATTGGAAAAAAGGCAAAAACACTGATTCAGTAAATATTTGATTTGCAGTCTAAAGCAGTGACTTTTTTTATGGTAACTCTTTATAATAAGGTTCGTTAGTTAAAGTGTTGTTAATCAGTGCATTATCTAATATTAAATAACTATGAGCAATACATTTGCTACATTATTTATAAATCTCTGTTAACATGAATTAATAAAAGTACAACTGTTGATTGTTAGTTCATCTTAGCTCATGTCCATTAATTAATGTAACAGATAAAACTTTGCATTTTAATAATGTATTAGATCTTTAAGGTCTGCAGAGAAAGGGATTTTGTTGTCTGTACCGCGAACGAAACAAGCAAAGGGGCGATAGGGCCTTTGCAGTAGCTGCCCCTAAGTTATGGAATAGGCTACCACTCCATATTAGGTCTGCTCCCACTTTAGGCTCTTTTAAAAGCCTTTTAAAAATCCACTTACTCCGCATGTCCTCTCCAAGTGAAGAGGGTTGAGCTCTTGTTTATCTATGTTTTATTGTGTGGGTTTTAGTCTGTTGTTGTTTTATTATGTGTTTTTTATCTTATTTTAGAAATGCTTGTACAGCACTTTGGTGCAACTCTTCGTTGTTGGAATAGTGCTTTATAAATAAACTGAAACTGAAACTGAATTAGATGTTGCAAACTGAGATTAATAAATGCTTTTTACATTTTTTAAATTATTTGTAAGCATTTTTTAATGTTATTACTAGTGCTGTCAAATGATTTAAAAAAATTAATGAATTAATCACACTGAAATGCGATTAACCGTAATTAATCCCACGTAACATTAGTTATAATGTTATTAGACTTAAAAAACAAACTTCTCATTGTTTACCTGTGCCCTTCAGCAATTAGGAATCATACAAAAATTTAATAACGTTACCAAAAACTAAATACTAAATTAAATATCAAGAGAATCTTTAAAACTACAAAAATTATTGATTTCCTCTTTTTTCTTTTGTTCTTTGATTAACCGACATCACAGCAGCTGGGTTATTAGCTTATTTGGATGCTATTACTTTAAGAGCTGCCACTGCTGAACGTGACACGGATCTGATATGCAAGCTTTAATACGAAAGGATACAGGCTACAGCGCACCGCCGCATTTGTGCGTGCAATTGAATTGTGCGTGTACAAGCACAGAATAACAGCTGACAGCTGATATTGCTTTTTATTGACATGGCCGACAACATCTCATCTGATCGCAGTTCAGTGTTGTTCTACTGAATCTCCCTCGTCACCTGTACGTTTCCCGCGCTCATTTGACTAGCACCTGGCAATGAAGTTAAGCTGAAGTGCATGTCTCAAAAATCTCCAGTTTGATGTGGTCGTAAAGACATTCTGCGTCTAAATAAATGCACTTCTTGTCAAGAAAAAAAAAAAGAGACAGAAGCAGCGGTTTTGAGCGGTGTAGCCACTCAACCCTGGCTCCACCCCCGCGTTAAATATTTTTAACGGCGTTAAACTGGCAAAATTAATCGCATGTGTTAATGTGCTAATTTTGACAGCACTAAATGTTACCAATTTTACTCTATAAAGGAAAAATTGCATTACACTGAAGGGCAGTGAGGTTGTAATTTTTTTCATGAGCCGATAAATGTGCAACAACGTAAAAGTGTATGTTTTACTCTACGAGGGAGCATGGATCTATAAATGAATCAGAGTTTATTACTCTGTTAATTAGGACTGTGTATTGTCTGTTACTCTGTGAAATCTACTCATTTGTGACATGGTTTTCTTTTTTTTGACAGTACACTCTGCAGTTCTATTGATTGGTGAGGTTTTTTCCCTTCTTATATATGTAACACTGGATCCTGTCTCCTTCGGTGCAAAGAATCTGTTCATGTGAACATCCATCTTTTTAATTCCTTAGAGACCTGTTACAGACCTCTCCATCTTATTACTCTCCTTCTCTCTCTTACTCCTCCTTTTCTCCCTCTTCTCCGCTGTCACAATCTCTATTTCCCCCCTCCCCCAATGCAAAAACATTTGCTCATTAAAGTAGAGCGAGTGAGGAACATAAAAGAGCTCGCAGAGACTGAATAAAGAGCTGGTGTGTATGGGTAACTGTCACATGCCTGTTGTTTAAGTAGAAAGACATTTCATGCACTTGAATTCTTGTACAACGCGTATCTGAAACGCATGTTTGCGTGTGTTGGAAACAGGAGTGTTTTTATTCTGCTGACAACATCAGCTTGTAATAATTATAAGAACCCCCAGGTTCCATTAATCTAGCAAACCTGACATATAAACACACACACTCTCTCTCACACAATCGCACATGTACACAGATAAATGGAGCCAGTGTTGCTCACCGATCGCCACCATGGGAGAACTGGATGCTGTCGACTTTATCCTGAGGAAAAAGATGAAGTCATTAAAAAACATGAGGGGAACCTCAAAATAATAATGAATTCCTGCAACAGTGAATCCAGTAAAGAGAATAAAAATGAGGTGCTTTAACAATACATCAATGTACACACAATTTTAAAAATACTGAGAATTTTTTTAGGTTGAAGCTATTACATATGTTAGTGCTTTCAATCAAAGATGGTAGTTAATGTTATATTTAATTAATCTTTATTTAGGCACAGCATGTAAAAATTTGTAATCATAAATCTGTTTTCACACTGAATCAGCAAATTATTGTAGAAACAACATAAAGAAGATATATTTTAAATATTTGTTTACTGCCATCTGTGAATAAAGGCAAGTTTCACAGATACCAAAACTAATACTGATACTGATGCCTCTGTTAAATTTTTTTTTTGTTTGTTTTTTAAGTTATGGAAATATGATTACTAAATATAGACATTAAGCAAGATAAATTTGTGGAAATTGTTTACTAAATAAATTTTACAGTTTAATTTTTTAAATAATATTACAGTTTATAATTTAAGTGAACTATAAACAATCGTCACATGAACCAATAATAATACATTTCTGACCCTGGACCACAAAACCAGTTGCACGGGTATATTTGTAGCAATAGCCAACAATACATTGTATGGGTCAAAATTATTGATTTTTCTTTTATGGTAAAAATCATTAGGATATTGAGTAAAGAAATTTCCCAGCGTAAGTATATCAATACTTAATTTTTTTTTAAAATTACTCATATTGTGAAATAAGATTTTAGTCATATCGCCCACCCCTATTCAGTACTATGTAATACGATTTAACAACCCCCCAGTGCATGTATGTGTGTGTAATATATCGCTGTCAAAATAACCTGTTAATTTCTTCAATAAATGCTTTTATTCAAAATAATTAATGCATGCATTTTTTTAGCTATGCAAATATTTTTCCACGTCAAATATATTTAAGTACATTCTATATATTTGCCTGTGATCCTGTCAGTATCTTGCTTGTTGCAATGATAAAAGTGTAATTGGAGAAATAAATGTAATTATTTGTTGTATCGAGAGGATTAGCACTCACATAAAGCATAATGATACCAAATGCTTTACTTAGTAACTTCTTGTTTATTGTGAAAATGAATGCACAAAAAAAAATGTGACCCTGAACCACAAAACCAGTCATAAGGGTCAATTTTTAGAAATTGAGATTTATAAATCATCTGAAAGCTTTCCATTGATTTATGGTTTGTTATGATATGACAATATTTGGCCGAGATAACTATTTGAAAATCTGGAATCTGAGGGTGCAAAACAAAAAGACCTTTAAAGTTGTTCAAATTAAGTTCTAGCAATGCATATTACTAATCAACAATCATGTATTGATATATTTACAGTAGGAAATTTACAAAATATCTTCTTGGAACATGATGTTTAGTTAATATCCTAATGGTTTATTGTTGGCTAATACACCCGTGCTACTTAAGACTGTCTTTTTTGGTCCAGGGTCACATATTATTGTGAAAATCACTGCTTAATATATGCTTTTTTTTTCGTAGTTGTGTGTTTTGCTTTTCTATTAACAGAGGCATTGGACAGGGCAATAGAAAGATCTAAATTGCATTTTATGTTTGGTTCCACTATATTATTAAAGGGTAAACCAAAATGCAAACAACACACAAAAAACATTACATACAGTGTGAGATTCCAGCTCAGATATCTTCTCTGGTTGTCCATCTCCAAAGTAATAAACCCTAATGATGTGATCAGTGCTGCCTGTCGCGAGGAACATGCCACCTGAAATACCATCAAATATTACTTAACATTACAGAAATTACATATAACACAGCATTAATGAGCATACAAACCAGAAAAAAAATCTATCATTAACAAATGTTTTGTCAATTTTCATGCAGGCGCATTCTCGCAAGTATCAGCAATAATCACAATATTGCATTCATGAACAAGAAAACTCAAATGAATTCAGAAGACATAAAGAGGAAAGAACCAGAATCCGTTTCTATCTTTGTGTAAGTGTGTATGTGTGTATCTGGGTGAAAGCCAGTTGAGTGTTTCTTTTCTTCAGTAATGTGTATTTGAAGAGCTCCTGCAGTGCTGAACACTCTCTTTTTAAAAAGTCTGTGATATCTGTCTGACAACAAGATATTTATAGCCTCACTTGCAGAAAAATGTTTAAGCCACAATGATCCGCTGTCACTCTATAATCAGCTATCAGCTTTCAGAACAATGAAAACACGGTAACAAATAATCACTTAATATCATGTTTCTATGTGAACGCATGTATTAATATAGCCATGAGTCTTAAATATCACAATTTGTAGCTGAACTACAAAATTTGCAGACGAATTTATCAATATAATCACATCTATAAATATTTGCTTAGAAAAGCCCCCAAATTAAGGCAATACGGCAAACACAAGCATTGACAAAGTGAATTAGAGTCAATAATGTTTGTTTTATTTCCATAATATTGACTTTCATCCTATCACTGTTCTACGGTCCACAGCAATCCATTTAATCAAATTTGTCAATCTGTCCAAGAAAGATTTAGGGGCTGTTTACACAGGACTGTGCGTTATGTTGACAGCCCTAATAAATATAGATTTTCCCACACGTTTTATTCCATTTGCTATCTCATATGATATATAAGATCACAACTGTATCATACGTCATAAGGTAAAGCAGTTACACAAACTGGCAGACGCCACTGATCAGTGTCTCTAAACTCCAAAAAGACTCTTAAAAAATGTTTTCAGTCCACACCAAATTTTACTACACGCTTGGTGTTTTAACATGGCTTCCTGTGACAGTCTGTGAATGATAAAGTATAACTGACAAAACGAGAGCAGGTAGAGGTGAGAAAAGAGCTTTGACACTTCTAGCCTACCTGCACTAAAAGAAGAACAGATCATCTGCACGCCTGGTCTGGGCCGCTCGGTGAATTTGCTGGGTCGCTGCCTGCACACATGATAAGTTCAAGAAACATGATAAGTTCAAGAACAGAGTGACCCTTATTAAAGGTGAAAGGTGTAATTTCTGTACTAAAATGGAATTGCAAAAACAATAAATGAAAAACACTGAAACATATGATACGTATTTAGATATATATTAGGTTCAGAAGAAAATGGCATGCTACAATTCCATGTTTCTCATTTGCAGTAATTCAGCTAAACAAAAAGAGCTTTAAATACTTACTCTGAAGGGTAAAGAAAACACTGCAAAGCTTAAAACCCCTCAGATGTGTGCAAGAATAAAGAAAACTCACCCGAACTTGAGCGTGCGTGCATCCCACTGCCAGAAACAGATGGTGCCGTCAGCTCCAGTGGAGGACAGGAACCTCTTATTGCCACTGCACAGAGGAGAAAACTACACACACACAGCCAAAATGGGATTACAACACATTAAACATTGTCTCTATGAGTGGGTGTGCGATTGTGCATTCTTATAAACACTGCAAAACATATACTGTAAATTTAATGTAATTTTTTTTGAGAGAGAGAGAGAGAAAGAGAAATTCATTTTATTCAGAAATGATGCATTAAACTGATCACAAGAAACAGTAAAGATATTTGCAACCCTGGACTACAAAACCAGTCTTAAGTAGCATGGGTATATTTGTAGCAGTAGCCAGCAATACATTGTATGGGTCAAAATTATAGATTTTTCTTTTATGTCAAAAATCATTAGGATATTATTTTTGATTTTTGATTAGTAATATGAATTGCTTGGACAACTTTAAAGATGATTTTCTTTTGGAGAAAATGTTTTATTTAGATTTTTTTGCATCCTCAGATTCCAGATTTTCATATAGTTGTATCTCAGCCAAATATTGTCCTATCCTAACAAACCATACATCAATGGAAAGCTTATTTATCAATTTCTAAAAAATGACCCTTATGACTGGTTTTGTGGTCCAGGGTCACATTTACATTTGTGATGCAATCTATAATAAGATTTCTATTTTAAATAAATTATACATTTTAAACTTTCTATTCATCAAAGAATCACAAACAAAAACGTATCAGTTTCCACAAAAATATTAATCAGCACAACTGCTTTATTCATCATATTAGAATGATTTCTGAAGAATCATGTGACACTAAAGACTGAAGTAATAGCTGCTTGAAATTCAGCTTTGCCATCACATAAATAAACTACATTTTAAAATTGATTAAAATAGAACACCATTATTTTAAAGAGTGAAAATATTTCATAATATTACTGTTTTTACTGGTTAAATAAATGCTTGATGCTCTTGATGAGCCTTCTTGTTTGTTCAAAAACATTAATTATCTTACAAACCCTAAACTTTTTGAACAGCAGTGTATATTTGTGGCTACTAGAAGTTTCACAGTCATATTCACAGTAGTTCTGCAGTTTATTATAATTAATTAACACTATTTTTTGACTACACAGTGAACAGGATCAGGAAGTGACTGTAATATAGCAGTGCTGTACTGTACACACAATAATTAGCCGTGTCTGCATTACAATAATCTCTGTATATTGTGCCATTCTGGCACTTAGGCTCCTAGCATGCACTGCAGATTGAACAAATTATGTTGTTGTTTTGTTTTAGTATTATTTATTTTACTACTAATTGCAACATTGAAACAAGCATTTTCAGTAAAGCTGCTTTGAAGCAACAACAAGCCTTGTGAAAAGCGCTAATCAAATAAACTTGAATTGAAAACTATTTTGCTGGCCTGGTTTATAACTCATAATAAAAGTTTGCCTTCTTACAACAGTACTACTTTGACCAATTAAGTACAATTAAGGTTAATTGTTTATAAAAGATGATATTTTTGCATTATATCTTAAAAAAATAAATCAAAATGATTTAGTTTATTTTCTCCATGTACAACCAATTGTGTTCTGTAACACTGGCAGGGAGAAAATTAATTAAAAGGTCCAAGTTCCCAGCCAAAGGGAACATGAATCACCATAATGGTGACTGTTTACACTATTATCCTACAGTGGTGTGCAATATGGTCATATTTTGCTGTAATTTATTGTGTTACCACAACAAAAAAGACCTAGACTATTGCTATTGATTTCACAGTAAAAATAAAAAAGTCTCAAGTAGAATCCTTTGTACTAACGAATCTCTCATAACATTGTGTGTGTTGTAAGTGTTAAAATGTGAATGTGTATGCGTCGCACACCTGTAATGACGTGATGGATGCCGCGTGGCCCTCCAGTACCGCCAGCGGGGCGCAGGTCTGCAGGCACCACACTCTGATCATTTTATCACAGCTGCCTGCTGCCAGCAGGGTGTTCTCATAATTCACAGCCATGTCTGAAATCTCTGCCGCATGACCTCTCAGTGTCGCCAGCAAACGTCCGTCATCCGTCGCCCAGATCTTCACCAAACAGTCGTCCGAACCCTGAGGATACACAGCACACACGGTAACCCCTCAGACCCTGCCAAAGTCGTCCGTCAGAATGATTTTTTTCCTTCAGAAGTTCTCTTTAGAAAGTTTGTTCTCTGTGCAGCCAAAGAAAATCCACTAGAATTTAGTCAAGTGTTTTACAAATTAATTAACTCAAGCAGAAATTCCAGGCAAAACCCCCCCCCACCCCGGGCCTCTAAAGATGGGCATATCAAGTCATTTAAATTTACTTAATACAATTACATAGGCTCACATAACAAGCTCGGTCTGCACCAAAAGAAGCACATTACCTAAGAGTGAGTAACAGTAACCAAAAACGAAACTGATGTCACCCTGAATCAACCTTTTTGTTTTATGTATTCAAAACCACTTCGGGAATTTACCTTACTCATAAAGTCAGCATGAAATCAAAATGCACTCTATTTACTTTATTACCTGAATTCCATGTTATACCAAAGAAAAAAACCTTTCCCTTTTCCTCTGAAATATCGTTCCTTTTTACTTAAAATCTTTTACATATCTACCTAAATAGGCTATTGGATAATGCTAACCAATAGCCAAATAGCTATTCAGGCACTGTTTTTATGTGCGGATATTATTTGAGAAAAGACCAATCTTACATAAAAGCTATCCTATGCACAACTGTAATAATAAAATGCTTTATTTATTAATAATACTTTATTAATAATAAGTTCCCACTTTATATTAGGTAGCCTTAACTACTATTAGGGCCCTATGATTTCTGCAATGTGAAAAATGGAATTGCAGAATCCACAGGAATTTACGGTTTGACGTCACGGAATTTGTCAAAGTTTGTATGGATTAATCAAAAGTAGGTCATTACATTATAACCAAATCATGATAAGAACTAGTATATGTAAATATTAAGCCGCAAACAGACTATTTAAATATTAAGCCTGCATGTTCTGTGTGTCTCTATGTTAATGAATGGTGCAGACGTGTGGTTTTGTTTACTACTCGTACTAAAGCATGCGTGACGCTCGCAGAAATTTCTGCATCTGTCGTCTCACTAAATGAAGACATAAATATATGATCAACCTCTCAGAATTGCTCTGAGTGTCACTTAATGAGCATTCTACTGTTTCATTTGAGTACTAGCGTCATATCATATACACACGCAAATTTAAAGGTATTCAAGGCAACCCGTCAAAATAAAACTTTTGTTTACCTCGAAGTCATTGTGGCAGGAATACATTACTATTGTTCAGCTGAATGTATGTAATACTACTACTACTACTACTACTAAAATTATTAAAACCTTATTTTTTAAGGAATAATCTTAAAATTTTTCTTAATATCAACTTTTAATAAATTGATGTTAAATTGTTTAAGTTTCATGATTTTTTTACATTAGTTACATGCTTTTTGATTAATACAGTTTAATTTAACCATTAAAAAGGAAAAATTAAAACAGAATCCAGTAAAATTACAACAGAAAAAAAAGAATTTGAAAATAAATAAATAAATGAAATTTTGAAAAAAATAAAACAGATTTCATAGGGCCCTATACTATGTACTTAAATCAAAAAATAAGTACAATGTATTTACTGTGTTTATATTGTATTACAAAACACTTTTGCCGCTGTTGAGGTAGGATACGGGTAAGTTTAGGGACAGGTTTGGTAGTATGAGTAGGTTTAAGAATGGGTTAAGGTGTAAGGGAGGGGTCAACAGTCTAAGTATAAATGTAATTACAGAAATTATTTACAGATGTAATTACATGCAGTTATTTTTAAAATATAAGTACAATGTAAAAGCATGCATGTATACAAGTTAAGGCCACCTAATATAAACTGGGACCATTAATAATATATAATAATATTTATGTTTGAGTTTAAAATAATATTAATATTAATTAATTGTAAAATATGTAGTGGAACAAGTGTTACAGTATTGTTCAAAAGTTTGGAGACAGTAAGATCTTTTTTCAATTAATAGATACTTTTTTCAGCAAGAATGCATTAAATTGATCAAAAATGCATTTACAATGTTACAAAACAAAGTATTTCCAATAAATGCTACTTTTTAAAATTCCTGTTCATCAAAAAAAAAAACATTCATAACAACAATAAGAAGAGGAAATGTTTCTTAATGCCACCGAATCGTCGTATCAGAAAGATTTCGGAAGGATTGTGTGAAACTGAAGGGAATAAATTAAATTACATTAAAATACATTAAAACAGAACAGTTTTAAACTGTATTAATATTTCATAATATCACTGATTTACTGTTTTTGATCAAAAAAATGAACGCAGCCTTGGTGAACTTAAAATTCTTCTTACAAAAGCCTTTAAGAAAATTCTTTCTGACCCCAAACTTTTGAGTGCACATCATCCCAGTGTTTCCATTATAAATGTCTTGCAACACAAATGTTACTATTTGTTATTAATACTACATCTAGCGAGTCAAATGTGAATTTACTGCAAGGGGAATCGAAAATGCTTTTAACCTAAAAACGCAGCACTGTGGCATTGCATTTCCATGACAACAGGCAGAGGACCATCAAAAGCAAGCGCTACCTACAACAACTTGAACCCCATCTTTCATTCACAGCTTGATTGAAAGATTCCCTAAGATAATCAGCTTGCCATTTTCCTCCTTGTTTCATAAACACGCTTTTACCAACATGAAAATATCACTGTTGTTTCCTGAAACACTGGAATTAACTGTGATAATAACATTGATTTTAGCAGGCCACACATGCATATCGAACTGAGCAAAGAAAAATGATCCCCAAGCCACACACAGAGACGAACATTCCCGAAGATCTGTTAAACACAGACGGAATGCCAATGACACACTGGCTAATGGCTCAGGAATATGAAAGAGATGATTTTATTCATGGCTCGCAGCCAATTCCATAAAAGAAACACTTTTTTCAACGTGCACGCACAGACACGCCCCCCTACGCCGGGAGAGAAAGACCTACAGAAAGAAAAAAGAGAAGGAGAAAACACAGAGAGACCAAGATTGAAAGAGGAAAAGACAAAGAGAACAGGAGCAGAAGAGAGAGATAGAGGGAAAAAGGGAGGGAGAGGCAGAAAGAGGGGGAGTAATCCTTGCTGTTCAGCCATTTTTGGAGCATTAAAACTTGCAGAGTAAAATGGAACCCAAGAGTGCACACTCAAAAACACACATCAGCAAAACACACACAGGCACGATCCTACAGGACGCTTAAAACCAGAGCTCTGACGAACGCTAACAACAGCTCGCGCCAAAGCCTGAGAGTGAGATAATGTCCGAGAAACGCCTGAATCAAAACACGTGCACCTACCCACACATACACAAACACAGAAGCTTTAAGAAGTTTGTGGACATGATGATGTCACCGAGCAACAGTATGCTCGCCCCGCCGGAACATGTGAACGACCTTTGACCTCTACACTTATCCCAGAGTCAAAACATTATCCGTCCCCGTGAGATCTGAAGGCTCACTGTCTAAAAATACCCTTTTAGTTACTAGGAAATGAAGACAGAGTTTCCAGTGTAGCACAACACTGGACAAAATAAAAGAATTACTCATTGAAAATCCAACAAAGAACCATAGAGAGATTTATTAAGGACACACACTACTGTTCAAATGTTAGAGGTCAGTAAGATTTTTTTTTCATATATTTTTGAAAGAAGTCTCTTATGCTCACCAAGCCTGTATTTATTTAATCAGTAAAACAGAAATACTGTCAAATATCATTACCATTTAAAATAAGTTTTCTATCTTTATTTTTACATTTTAAAGTGTATTCCTGTAAAGGCAAAGCTTAATTTTTTAGAAGCTATTACAATTTTTAGAAATCCATCTAATATGCTGATTTGGTCCTCAGGAAATATTTCTTATTATTATCAACGCTGGAAAAAAAGGTTTGTGATTTATAACAGTGCAATATTTATAACAACAATATTTTTGTGGAAACATACATTTTTTCAGAACTTTTTTTGGGTAACACTTTACGAAAGGGTTCATTAGTTAACTAATTAGTTAATTAGTTAACATTAGTTATCTAAATTAGTTAACATGAACTAAGAATGAACAATACTTCAACAGCATTTATTAAAGTTAATTTCAGCATTTACTAATGCATTATTAATATTAACTAACACTAACAAAGATTCATAAATACTGCAATAAATGTATTGTTCATTGTTTGTTCATGTTAGTTAATACATTAACTAATGTTAACAAATGACAGCTTACTGTAAAGTGTTACCCTTTTGTGTAACATCATGTCTTTACTTTTACTTTTTAATTTGAAAAAAATCTTACTGACTCCAAATTTTTGAATGGTAGTCAAAAGTCTTTAAAAAGTCCACAGTCCACAATAAAACTCTGTATTTTGACAAATGTAATACTAACTAAAAATGGATATGAAATATTTAAAATTCTTTCTTATTCCTAGGTCACTAATCAAATACATACATTTCTGAAACTGATCATGTGTACAGACAGACTTTCAGATGTTCTTGTTTCCACTGAAGCATAATATGCTCTTGGGATCATTCTCAAATCATGCAAGAAAACATGATCTTCAGGTTTTACACAAACTTGTGGAGTTTGCAGCTCGACTGCTGGTGTCACTTAAGCAAAAAGAGAACAAACAAAATACTGAGAGACTGTTCAACTACAAAAATGCAAAACAATCCTTTTTACTAATGCTCTCAAACCTTTGAATCAAGATGCATGCAAAACACTTCCTGTACATGATGAATGACTCAGACACATCCAAACAGGCCAGAAATCGTTACTGATAGGATAATAAGAGCAATCTGCATTTACATGTGTTTATTTTATCCAAATCATCTCGCAATGTAAAATAAACAACGGCTCTATTAATAGTACTCCATGATAAACTATAGAACAGCACTTCTGAATCACAGTAACTATGTACAGTGTGAACATGTAACTCTCTTACGGGTAAGTCCCTGATCAACTCATAAAACCACAGCTGCTTTCAGAACCTTTAAAATATCCCAAACCCTCTCAGACATCTGGACCAAACAGAGATCAGATCCCTCAATTCAATAGGTCATTTGAGACTATTATGTTCATTGGGGGATTTTCAGTGTTAAAGCTTTTGACCTCAAGTGTTTTATTATTATGAAACATTAACAGCACCCTAAAACTGTGACATTCCTTTAAATTCCATAATGGATAGACACACAGCTGTATGTATATAGTTTAATGAGGCATACAGACTAATTAAAGGCATACTGATTTAATTTAAAAACGGCTGCACTGTACATCAGTTTTTGTTTCTTCTGACTGCTCGATCAGTACACTACATTTATATGGAACACACAGACGTTCCAGAACTTATTTAAATGTTATACTGGATATTAGACATTAAGTATGTTAAAAAGCAAAAAACATCACTTTGTAGTGATGGCCTTTAACTACTATGTACTTACATCAGAAAATAAGTTAAATGTACTTATTGTGTTTATACTGTATTGCAAAACATTTTTGCTGCTGTTGAGGTGGGATATGGGTAAGGTTAGGGACTGGCTTGGCGATATGGGTATGTTTAAGTTTGGGTTAAGGTGTAAGGGATGGGTAAACAGTGTTAACTATAAAGGTAATTACATGCAGGTGTTTTTAAAATATACCAGTGTTTCCCCTACCATTATATTAGGGGGAGGCACCCCGCTCCCACCAACAGCACCCCCCGCCCCCCTTGAAGGTCAAGTTAATTTTATTTTCAATATAGCACCAGATTACAACAGAAGTCATTTAAGGTTACCTTTCCTATAGAACAGGTCTATACAGGTCTATAATCTTTTATTAAACAAACTAAATATCCTTATGGTATTTTTCTTATTTACACGACGACATGTCATTTCTGTCTCTACATGGACGCGCGTCTATAATTTCTCCTCCGCAAAAACACTGACAGGATCATGAGTCCATTCATAAAAACGGAATTTACTTTATAGCGCAGAATGCCAAGGAATTCGTCGTTTTTGGATAAATAAATCAAAAGCTGGTCTGTCACTTAATTCGGATTGCGATATGCACTAGTGTCTGTGAATACTGAAATGCGAAAAGACTGTTTAAATTCGAATCCTGCATGTTCCGTTTGCCTCTGTATGTACGAATGACAGTTTTGTTTACTACACAATTCCTGAATCATAAGTGACGCTCGCGGTGATTTTCTGGCCTCACTATATGACGACATGAACACATAAACTTAATCTTGCTGTGAGAGTCACTTCATGTGAATTTTACAGATTCATTTGAGAAAACTAGCATCATATCATACTGTATACAAACAGAAACTAAACAACACCCCGTCAAATCAAAAGTACAGTTTAACATGTAAGTCTTGTATTACTTTTGTACAGTAAAATGTAGGTCTTTATATATTCCTATTTCTGCCTAATTTAAATGAAACAATTAAATGATTAAAAGATTAACCACTTAATTGTAGAAAAAAATACTACAATTATTAAAACTTTTTAAACTGAATATTTACACATTTTTCTTTCATGTTTTAACAGTAAACCTCTGTTTGTTTGGCAAAAAATAAAAGGGTTTAATTTTCATTTGATTTAATAAAAAAATGTTTATTGCCTTCATTTGATTATCAGAAAAATTAAAACACACATGAATTTCTGGGGGGAAAAAAAAGATTGTAGGGCCCTATTGCTTAAAACTCCAAAGCTGTAAACCTAGAGGAAACACTGTATACAATGTACAATGTAAAAACATGTATGTGCACAATAAGTGCACTGTATAAAATGATTATTTTAAATGTAAATACATAGTAGTTAAGGCTACCTAATATGAAGTGGGACCCAGATTTATAATGTGGGATATGTGGAGTTGCACACTATACACTATAAACAAGGTTTCCACAAATTTTGACCAATACATTTCTATTTCTGTCCTACTCATTTGTGATCACTGGATAAGCATTTAAAATATCTTAAGTAGCACAGGTATATTTGTAGTAATAGCCAAAAATAAACTGTATTAGTCAAAATTATTGATTTTTCTTTTATGCCAAAAATCATTAGGATATTAAGTAAAGATCATGTGCCATGAATATATTTTGTAAAATTTTCTACCGTAATTGTATAAAACCTTAATTTTTAATTAATAATATGCATTGCTAAGTGCTTCATTTGGACAACTTTAAAGGTTTTTTTGCACCCTCAGATTCTGGATTTTCAAATAGTTTTATCTCGACCAAATATCGTCCTATCCTAACAAGCCATACATCAATGGAAAATTTCTTTATTCAGCTTATAGATGATGTATATTTCTCAAACTTTACCCTTATGACTAGTTTTGTGGTCCAGGATCACAAATGTTTATCCTTACAGTAATTATCCTTGGCTAATAGCTAATAAATTAAAAAAAGAGCTTGGCATACCCAAAAAAATGAATATTAATTCAAATAAATCTAGGCCTAGAATTCAAAACCGTAAAATTCACAGATTTTTTTCCACGTCCTTGATATGGCAGTATAAATAAGAATAACACTTCCTAATCCAAAGTGTTTTCAAACAAGCTCAAAACCTTGCAATCATTCTCTGAATGTTTTTAATCTCTTTTGAAAAGCTGATGTTGAAGCCGTCCCTTCAATCCATCCAATTAACTCTAACAATAAAACTCAACAATAAACTAATATGTACAAAATATCTTCTCCCTGTGGTCAAACCACTTAAATGTGTTCCCAGATACACATGCAAGCACATACACACACACAAAAGCACTCTGAGAGCACAAGAACATGACGAACAAATTAAAATTCCATAACCTGATGCAATACTACACAGAATACTGTACTCAAAAAGAAAGCAAAAGAAGGGCTCACAATTCAAATACTAATTATAACATTTCAGACACATATTATGTTTTAAAAATATCCATATCCTCAATTTCAGAAAAAAAAGAAATCATATTTAATTTTTTTTCTAGTCTGTCATAAAACCAGATGTCTTACTGTGAAGATGCGGCGACCGGTGCGGTCGAAGGTGACGCAGTACACAGACGACAAGTGTCCCAGAATTCTCTTGTGCATCTTCATATGTTGGTAAACAGCTGTAGGGACCAGCTGACCCAACCGATATGAGCCATTCAGCCTCCGACTGTATATTGTTTCCACTATAGCACACAAGACGAGCAAAACAAAATGAAAGCAAATACATTTAAATCTTCAGCTTTCTAAGTAACTTCTTAATATTACTATTTCATTTGCAACAAAAAACATTCTTCGTAACACTTTACAAAAAAAGTGTCTTTTGTTAACACTGGTTAATGTATTAACTAACATGAACAAACAATGAAGGCTCAACACATTTATTACACTATTTATTAATCTCTGTTAATGTTAGTGAATAAAAATACAGCTGTTCATTGTCTGTTCATGTTAGTTCACAGTACATTAACTACCGTTCAAACAAACACATCATTTTAATAATACTTTAGTAAATGCTGAAATTAGCATTAACTAAGATTAATAAATGCTGCAGAAGAACTGTTCATTCTTAGTTCATGTTAACTAATGTAGTTAACTAATGTTAACTAATGAACCTTATTGTAAATGCATGGTCCACACTTTTTAAAATTCAAAATTACATAAAAAAGCAACATATACTTCCTTTTTTTCAAAATATATACTGTATTTCAATAATCAAATCAATATAAAACAGTTTTTAAAAAGGTATAAGGGTGTGTATGAATGTTGTTTTGTCCACTGGAATACTTCAACACAACAACCAATAAGAGGTGACTTACCAATATTGGGCGGGCTTCCATAGATGACTGGCGGCTCGGGTGGCCTGCCACAGTGCAGGGCTGCGAGGGCAGAGCCCTTCCATACCACGTGCTTACAACCTGGCAACAAACACGTGGGAGTGTCACTAAATATATACTGTAAAAATGACTGAATCCCCAGGCACACTTACACAACTGGTATTGACACATAGATCCACCGCAAAGCAATATGTGATTACATGCTTTTGTTTTATTTCTATGAAGACCAATTGCAGTGTTCTTGATAATGTTATATGTATAAATGCTGAAGTTTTAATTGCTATGGAATCAGTTTTAATTTGAAGGCAGGATTATTACAAATTCCACTACTACTGATCAACTATCATTTCTTTTGCTTATATATCCCAGGCATGAAATGTCATTTGTAAAATTTAAAAAGTTAAGTAAAATCCTTAATGAATTTACCAAATGTGAAGGTTTTTTCCTATCTTCAACTGTTTAAATTCAGAAATCAGTAGCACTCGAAATACACATCTTATGTATACATTCCAGCATCGCTTCAATACTTCAATTCAACACATCACATTTTTTGCTTAACCTGCAAACTGGTTAACTTGCTTATTATAAAATATATGATGAATATATTTAAAATGCAAACAGATACACTCACTCTTGTTTGTACGTAGCACTGACTGGCGTCCAGCTCCCAGCAGTGAGTTAACTCCAGGTACGCTGGCTGGCACTTCTCTTTCTAAAAGAGGACTCACTCGCTCACACAACTGCAACAGGTGATCTGGAGAAATGTGCCTGTACAATTTGACCTATACACAATCACGAACATGCATTAGGGCAAACAGATCTGTTTTAAATTCCTACAAATATTTTTGTAAATAATTTTATATAATTTTCAGCATACTCGATTCAATAATCAATGTGTTGTAATAACGCATGCATACAAATTAGATATTTAAAAAGAAGAAACAAAACATTATGTTTTTGTGCAAACATAATGCAAACATTTCGTAACCTTGCAGTCAATTTAAAGTCTTAACGCTTATCTACACAAACACCTTTTTAAAAATATAATTACAATTACATAATTTAATAACTACATTTTCTACTACATTCAAATTTAATCAAATCGTGTAATGTGAATGCTTTCATTACAAATTACCAGCATGAATTAAGAATGAACAATACTTCTACATGATCTATTAATCTTAATGTTAATTTCAGCATTTATTAATGCATTATTAAAATCACAAGTTTTGTTTGTTAACATATTGCACTGTGAACTAACATGAATAATGAACAACTGTGTTTTCATTAACTAATATGAACAAAGATTAATAAATACTGTAATAATTGTATTGTTCACTATTTATTTATGTTAGTTAATACATTAACATTAATGAAGCCTTATTGTAAAGTGTTACCCGCGTATTAAAAAAAAAAAAACAATTAGATAACAAAATGAATGTACCTAAAAGAGCATTTACCAGACATTGATAATGCACACATAAAAACCGGTTATAATTCTAATCTTATTGAGGATTACACTCGCCACATCGTTTTAAAACAATACAGTGTTACTGCCGTATTGCAAGGCTCTTTTTATCTTTCCATATTTTCCCTAGAGATGAATCTAATCTACAGTGTAAAATGTTCACCCCCCTGCGCAACGCGTCAGTCCGGGCATCTTTTATCAAGCCTGTTCAGCAGATCCAGCTTCCAACGGCAGACCAGTAATTAATGTGGCTTTAATTGCATTTAGCGTCGTCCTATTGGTCTACAAACGCGCGCACACACACATTCCATATCTATCCACACATACACACGAACGCTGAGCTAATGACTGGATGAGTAAAGCGACGTTTAACATTGAGTGAATCATGGAGTATATAACACTAATTATAAAATTAAAATCTAAATATATGTAAATACACGGTTTTGTTAATGAATCATCATGCCTAATGTTTTAGTATTACATATTAATTATTAAACTAATAATTGCTAAAAATATATATATTTAACATGCGTAAAATAACATTTCCTTTCATTACAATTTTAATGCAATATTATTATTATTATCATTACTTAATTAATCTTATGAATAATGATAATTAATGCAGATTGCATAGCTCATTAACATATTGATCGAGGGACTCGAGACATAACAAAAAAAAAATAATTGACAGCGCCAACATCAGGCGGTGAAGTCTCGTGCGTGTTATTCCTACCCACAATCTGCAGGCACGGGCTTTAACATCTCCACACACGGCAGTGAAATCATTCACGCACGGTCACACACACACAAACGCAAACACACACACGCATTCACTCACTATAATACACTGGGATCTAGTGGCGTAGCGGCGCGCGAGATCAGTCAATCGCGAATACAAAATAACAGATTCTCGCTACAATGTGTGTGAATTTCACCGACGGAGATACAGCGGTAACAGCCTGTGTGATTAACAGACAGTTGTATATTAGTTACGCAACTGATATATATTGGGGGCTGGCCATAACAGGGGCTGGATCAAAACACACTAAGTTTTAAAATCAAGATATTTCGCTATCTCTCAGTTCGAAAGCGGCATCAAACTCTTTCCGAGAGAGATTACAACGTGGAAACGCGAGGTAGCGAAAAATGCAAATAATGCGATTAATCACTTATTTAGCGTTGTAAATATCGTAATTAATAAATTAATCAATACGTACTCATTTCGATGTACCTCTCATTTGTATTATCGGCCTCAAGACTCTTAGCACTGTCTGTTCGAAAATATTTTCCTCCGAAGAAAAATATTGTCTCGGCCACTTGCAAAAAAAAAACTGCAGCGCTCTGCTGAGATCCTCTACGTCTCCGGCTTTGTTGCTTCCTGCTCCAAAAGCTTAGTTTAAGTGAAATAAACTAAGGTAAAAGGAGTATTTTACCCTGACTATGGTTGTACTACATGTAGCAGAGCGCCTCCATCCCGCCCCGCTTTCAGTCTCTGGCGCACTGGTCCCTCCTCCCTCCGCTCCCTTCCCCTTATAGCACCACATTCATGACGTCTCTTTATTTCTACATCAATTTTAACATCTATTTACACCTTGCGGACAGCACTGTGGCCAAACTCACATCCCCGAGGTCAGGCCAGGCTCTGGGTTCACCCGTTGACGGTCCTTTCTAAGCCTGAGGTTGGTTTTTCCCCGTGTGCTCGGGTTAAGTTTTTTTCCTGATTTAAAAATTGCGGGAAATTCAATTTCTTATTTTGCTCTCTAAAAAGTTTTCTCTCGGTTATAGGGATCCCTTACCAAATTTTCGTAACTCCCTGGGTGTTCTTTGCCAGTCCAGTCAATCCTTTTGGGTAACAGCTGTAACGGGAAAACAGTGTTAAATAGGTCTAGGTAAATTCTAGGCGGTCGATTTTGTGTTTTTAAACCATAAATATGAAATCTGCGTGAAATTAACAGCCTAAAGTGCAGCGCAGTGAGATGCGACGCGAGTAGGGCTCTCGCTGCTTACCTCCTTCTCCTGAACCTCCCGTATCAAGGTCTGAAAAAAGCACAAAAATGGCAAATTACGGTTCGATCTTTTCCACAAAGGTCGTTTAACATCCTAAATTATAAAATCACCCACCTCTGCCGCGTCCTGACAAGGTCCAGCTTCTAAAAATCGGGCTATTAGGAAGTACAGTTCTGCGAGATGGGGGAGAATGAGCTACATTAGCTTTCAAGAAGGACGTGGTGGGAAAGGCAGATGTATATAAAAATATTCCAACGTCACCTTTCTCAATCCCTTTTACTCACCGGATTTCAACTGCGCGATGTGTTTACGCTCAGCAGCCATGTTTAGGGTTGTTTTGGGGGTGAAGGAGAAGGTGTGTGTGGCCGTTCTGGGAAGCGGGTATCGCTGGGCTGCCCTATAGTTGTCAGTGTTTGTTCACCAGGAAGAGCTGCGCCTCCATTCACCCAGCACACACAGAAAGCAGATCCGGCGCGTCGAGCGAGGCTTCCGCGCTCGCGCAAAATAGTCCCTCTCAGGCGCAACGTGCCACGCGTCGATGCGGGCAAACATCCCGGGCGCCGGGGCGTTTGGGGTTTACAAGAAACGACGTTTCTAAAACTTACAGTTTAATACACGTTTAGGTGTTTGTGAATATTTTAGGTTTCAGTTTACGCTCCTCACCCCCTCCTCCCTCCAAAAAGCACAACCCCTTTGCGCAGGAATACACGAGTCTAGTACGTACGCGCAGGACTGTGCTGTCAGGGAGGCTGCGATGCTAACGCTGAAGGGGAAAAAGAAGCAATGGTGGCTCATTTTGTGCAATAGTTTAGCTATTTATTCAGGCTACGGTTATTTGTCTGCTAAGTCCCGGGCCCTGAGCTTTAATGGCGGCTCTTGTTCCTCGGTCTGTCGACCTTGCAGGCAGCGAAGCACCATGTTTCTCTCACAACAGCATATTGAAGCTCACTATCAACACCTGAATACTAGCCCCGTATTCGTGTGTTTGTAAAGTGTATAAAAGTCCATTTGTCTTAATCTTAAACCAGACTTATTCCAAGGAACCCACCCCCTCTCTCGGTTGTGATTTGGATTGGGAAGTCCTCCATTTCTTTCCCAAAAGCGAGCGGGCAGTAAAATGGGGGAAGGGTTGTAAACAGGGAGAATGTAATGAATTAAACCTTGTAAGTTACAGGAATCCAGTGACTAATGGCAACAGCGGACAAAATAGGACATCGGTGATTTTATATATATATTTATATGTCACACTAGTCTATCTGTTCTCAAGAAACAACATACAGTGTGTCCATGTTGTGTAAAACACAGTTATATAAATTGGACAAAGTATTTGAATACTTCTGTCCACAACGCTGTATTAATTACATATAAGTATTACACATTATTTTCCATCTTTTTATCTAAATGAAAGCAATGAAAGGCATAAGCTGAGGATGTTTAATTTAAATGAGCCAGCTGAAGTTGTGCCTCATCCTGCGGCCTTAATTTAGGTAAACTTATTTATGAGTGAGTCAAACAACATTAAAGGCCTATTGAGTTTTAACCTTCTGTAAGGAAAGTGCTGGATTATAGCGGTTGTGTATTTTATGATCTAACCAGTCTAAATAGTAAGTTCCCTAATTAGTTATCCATGTTAAATAAACACCACCAGCTGTTTTACAGTCAACACTTGTGGAGTTTTAAAAGAGGCTAAACCTACTTTTTGCTTTGACTGTATTTTGCAAGTGATGCAAATGAAAGTTCAAACTGGGGCTTAATAACCCAGCAACCATTAATGAATATAAAAACATACAGCAATGTTTTTTTTCCCCGTCATTTTACATTGAATGTATTTTATGTGCATATGATGCATATTTACATATATACAATAGTTTTTGTGTATTTGTGAATGTACGTTCTTTCTTTAATATTCGGCATGTCCTTATGTGATAGCAATAGTCTAAAAATGCAAAATACGTAAATAAAAACAAAATAATTGTAGGGTTGGTTAGCTTTATTAATTATAATTGGCAAAGTAAACATGTATTCATGTATGTCTGCACACATAGACATTACAATTATAATCAGAAATTCACAGGCCTAAATATTTATACATGTTTTAAGGGGTGAGGCATCAAAGTAAGGCATTAGACAAAAGAAGTGTTTCCTTTTTTATTTCTATTTTAGAGGTGACTTTGATACAATCTGTGACTTTTTGTTTATAAAGCTTAGACAAATTGCTGTGCCCTTGCTAGTAAAACCCTGAGTTCAACAGTTAGTTTTAACTGCATTTGGTGATGTAACACTTGCTAAACTACTGACACTAAGAGTATATGTGGAGAAGAAAAGGAGTCAGATACTTAACAGCTACATGAATATAGCAGCATTGGCTTCGAGGCTACTTAAGCAAAACTGATGCAATTTATCACACTTTTGAGTAACGGTAGTGATCTGGTGAAGTGGCTGAGTAGGCATTAAACTTCACAACAATAGCAAAACCCACTCAAAATGTGACTCTTCATTCAGAATACTAAGAATATAAATCCTAAACACCTTAAAATATATTGGATTAAAGATTCTAAAATGGAAGAATGTTGTTATTTTGTGATCAATGGTGTGCAGTATTTTTTCTTGCCACTGGAGGTCAGGACTATCATTTAAAATGAGTTCAGGGGCCAAACTTGGGTCAGAGGTTACAAGGGTAAATCTCTCCCTAGATTCCAAAGCATTCCAGACTGTTATAGTTTCATAGAGTAATAACTGAATAATAAAGGCTTGATCATTAAAAAGTTTCACATAGAGTAACCTCTAATGACAATCAGTGAAAATTGGCCTTGATTAGTTCTGTATCGGAATCAAATCAGTCCATAAATCTGGGCTTAATTCTATAATTTTACATGTAATACATAGATCTCTATTCTCTATTTATTTGATGCATTATTATTTGGTCTTACAGTTTTCATGGTACGTTGATTTACATGGAAGCAATGTGGATAATAATAATGTGAAGAAAGTTTCCTGTCCCATTTTATTTCGACCACATTTGGACTAATATTCAGTGTTAAATATTTATTTCAAATGTCTGTTCATGACATTGAGTGGGTCTACTTTCTAAAGTCATCCTTATCACCAACAAGCAACACTATAAAAGTATAGTAACACTATAAAATGCACAGCATTCCTGACAACCTTATCAATTAAAAAAGAAGCACTTTAGAAACATGCTGCTTTCATGTGATCATTAACACACAGTTTTATTACTATATGGGGCTTTTGGTTTATTGGCTGGGCCTGCAGAAAGACAGCAGTCCAGACCAACGAGTGTTGTCAGTCCATTCATTTCCTCTTCTCTGTTCCTGCCTCCCCATGGCATTGCTGACCTTTCACTTTCTGACATCAGCAGTTGTATTTAGTGAGTGTGTGCGTGTGTGTTTGGGGTCACATGTGTCTGTGTATAAAGAACTAAACTGAAAGGCTTTTGTAGCGTTAGACTAAACACCCTGGACCCTCAAGAGTTTTCCACAAAGTTAGCTCTACATTACAGCATTGCCATTATTTTCTTTGCTTTCTCCCTAAATACAAATGGCATTGCTGGAATTAAATTACATGCTGAAGTGCTGTTCCTTTTTACATCTGGATTTTTGGATGCATAATTAAAAATACCTGATTTTGTGCACAGATGTTTATCTGACATAATGTTACAATAAATTGAGAAATTATGAACCACAGCAGAAAAATAGCCAGGTTTCATGTTTGAATTTTAGTTATATTAGTATATTAGTAATATAGTTGTGTCATAAGAAATAACATGCTTGCGATTATTTCATGTGTTCACAAAAAAGTGAGCGCTTAGGAGCAACATTAAACGATTATTTATCCACCTTTTTCCTCAACGCGGAAGTACACCTATGGGTGAGATTGTCCGCAATAGACCATTTCGCTAGATGTAAACATACTGGTCCCGATACACTTCCTGTTTCTTTTTTTTTTTAACTTTACACAAACATCACAAAAAATACAACCAACATAACATTTGACTGGATGAAAATGTTACATTAGCACCTTTAAGATGTATTTGTATATGTGAAATAAAAAAAAAATAAAAAACAAAAAAATAGGAAGCGCTTTTGGACCAGTGTTGTTTACATCTAGCGAAATGGTCTATAGGAAAAAGAACGAGAAGAATAACAGTGGGCAGTAAACGGTAAAACTGTTTGCTCTACAAACCAGCGTGCTCACGATTAAGATAATGCATTAAAATAATATGGTAAGACACACTAATTTCTAATATCATGCAGCAAAACCAGCTGTTTTGTACAACTAAAAATAGCTGGACGCGGATGAGACCGGAAGCCACACCCATAAATTTTTGAAATGGCCACGCTCACTCTCAGAGAACGAAAAAAGGTGGTTAAACTAAATCCTAATTCCAAATGTATAAATATATCAATTCATGAAAGTCGCGTGAGATCATAGAAAAGAAATAGTACTAATTTGACCATTTCACGTTGTTCCAACATTTAATTCTATTACATATTTTAGAGTTGTGCTGATAGATGTAGTATTTACCTTATGTAGCCCCGCCCCTTTTGGCGCTGCGTTTGTTGTCTTTTGTCTTTCGGTTGTATTTCCACAATGATCTCACGGATTTATGAATGAACCGCTCATTTTAAAATCTTCTTGGTCTACTGACATTTGCTTTAAACATTACAATGCTCACGATAACTTTCGTTAATTACTAAACTTCAATACATAAATCCACTTTACCAGTTAAATTAGACAATAATGCCATAAAAGTATACAGAGCTACCGCGCATACGGAACTTCAAATACAATATTTTAAAGATGGTGACGCGCTTGTTTCTCTGAACAGTAAGTATCGACGATAGTCAGAGATATCTCATGTAGCTGATGCTTTTGACGATATCAAGACGATTCATTATCATTAGTATCAGGTTAGTATTATTATCAAATTAATATTAGGGCTTATTTGTTCTGTCTTATTTCTTTTTATACGTTTTAACAGTGTTTCGCATTATAACCAATCACACGCAATTCCGTTGAGTTTATAAATGAAACTGCCAATCAGAGGCGTTCAGATTAGTCATCGCTGAATGTTATGACGTTCAGAACGCGAGTTTGCTGACTGGATTGAATCGAGCTGTTTTGGCAAAAGGGGTGTTTTCTAATTTTTCTAAAATTAGTTCAAAATACTACACAGACACTAAAGCTGTGTTTAATTTTTGTTTCTGTAAGAATAAAGACAGCTTTGTACTTGTGGCATTAAAGCAACGACTAGTAAGAAGCACACAAGAGTCAACAGACCGTTTATTCATCTTTTATTTGAAAACATTTTACAGAGAGTATCTCAAACCAGTTCTGTGGACTTGTACATCTTTCTGAGATTCAGTTCTTGTAGAGTTTTCCTAACCTTCTAGCACAAAGCACCACTTGTTTATTGCTATGGATAACTGCCACTGTTAAGGGTCATGTTTAATTCAGCAATTTTAAAAGAACACACTTGAATCTCAAAATGCTACAAAGAAGATAAAAAAAAAAGCAAAGGGTTACTACTTAAGTCTCTCGTCCCCATTTGCTCCCTCCTTCTGTATCTTTCTCCTATGATATTTAACCAATTAAATAACAAGACTCAAAGACAATACACACCAAAGAATTATACCTTAGTAGCCATATACATGGAGCTAAGGATATGCGCTCTGGTGGCAAAAGATGAACTGGTTGCTTTTAACATGTGACAAGTGGCTGCATTTGGCAGGCGAGCTGCTGGTGAAATTTTCAAGAATAACTGTTGCTTTTCCTTGAAATGAATCTATCCTTCTTGTCAGATGAAAGAGAAGGAGACAGGTACGGTGCTTCAGCGGGGAGTGTGAGTCAACTTTTAGCTAAGGAAATCTAGTACGGTAAGTCTAAAAAAAGTTTGCATTTTACAAAATACTCAATAGGAATAAAAAATGTTCTTTGTTATTCCAGAAAACAACTTCAATCACTCTTTCTCCTCAGCCTCGGCCTTGGGCTCAGTTTCCTATACAGAGAAAAAAAAGCACAGAAGAAGAATATGATTTCCTAATTCAAAATGTTTTTGATAGGATTTTAGTTTTTCTAAAACTGTTAGATTACCTAATGTGGAAGTCAGACAGACAGAACCAAAGCCACTCTGTTAGTATGAAACCCACATACAAATGATGACCACAACTTACCTCATAATGGAAATCATGGAAATCATGAAATCATTTGTTGAAATATTAGATCACCCAAAAATGAAAACTGATGAAAATGTACTCAACCTCAGGCCATCCAAGCTTGTTTCTTCATTGGAACATGTTTGGAGAAATTTTGCATTACATCACTTGCTCACCAACGGATCCTCATCAGTGAATGGGTGCCGTCAGAATTAGACAAGTAATGGACAAAGCCCTAGTCTAATTGATTAACATCCTGTAAAGTGAAAAACTGCTTGTTTGCAGTATTAAGGTGTTTTACCTTTAACTGTTTTCACTTGTAAACAGTGCTTGATCTCTGCATATTTTGATCTTGATTCAGACAAGCTTACTTTTTTTTACTAGAGAAAGCAGTATTATGGAAAGAGGATTTAAAAACGTCTCCATGATGGTTTTGTTTCTTACAAACTTGCAGCTTTTCACTTTACAGGACGTTAATTGACAAACTAGAGTCGTGTGGATTACTGTTTGGACTCTTATTCTGACGGCACCCATTCACTGCAGAGGCTCCACTGGTGAGCAAGTGATGTAATAGAAACTGCTAAAAATGTAGTCAACCTCAGGCCATCCAAGTTTGTTTCTTCATCAAAACAGATTTGGAGAAATGTAGCATTTCATCACTTGTTCACCAATGGATCCTCTAGAGTGAATGGGTGCCATCAGAATGAGAGTCTAAACAGCTGATAAATGACAATAATCCACAAGTAATGGACAAAGCTCTAGTTCATCGATTAACATTCTGTGAAGTGATAAGCTGCTTGTTTCTAGTATTAGGTGTTTTACCTTCAACAGTTTTGAACTGTTTCACTTTTAATTTTTCACTAGAGAAAGCAGTATTATGAAAAGAGAACTTGTAACGGTTTGATGGTAAAAACATCTAAATGATGGATTTGTTTCTTACAAACATGCAGATTTTTACATCTGTCAGATGTAAACTGACAAACTGGTGTTGTGTGGATTACTTAGATTATTGTCATGTGGATTATTGAACTGTTTCACTTGTAACAGTTTAATGGTAAAAACATGTGATGGACTGGAGTTGTGTGGATTACTTGTGATGTTTTTTATCAGGTGTTTGGACTCTCATTCTGATGGCACCCATTCACTGCAGAGCATCCATTGGTAAGCAAGTGATGTAACGAACACTGCTGAAAATGTACTCGTCCTCAGGCCATCCAAGTTTGTTTCTTGATCAGAACAGATTTGGAGAAATTTAGCATTACATCACTTGCTCACCAGTGTATGCTCTACAGTGAATGGGTGCTGTCAGAATGAGAGTCCAAACAACTGATAAAAACATCACAATAATCCTCAAGAAATAGACAAAGCTCTAGTCCATTGATTAACATCCTGTGAAGTGAAAAACTGCTCGTTTGTGGTATTAAGGGGTTTTACCTTTAACGGTTTTGAACGGATTCACTTGTATAGAATTTTTCAATAAAGAAAGCAGTGAGACTTGTTTGACGGTAAAAACATCTAAATGATGGATTTGTTTTTTACAGACATGTAGATTTTTACTTCACAGGATGTTAAGTGATGGACTGAAGTTGTATGGATTATTTGTGGATTGTTGTGAGGTTTTTAATCAGATGTTTGGACTCTCATTCTGACGGCACCCATTCACTGCAGAGAATCAATTGGTGAGCAAGTGATGCTAAATTTCTTCAAACCTGTTCTGATCTTGGATGGCTTGAGGGTGAGTACATTTTCAGCTAATTTTTATTTTCGGGTGAACTATTCCTTTAAACTCAACATCCTTAAAAACAACAGGACAAAAGAGATATAAGAGTGCATTTATACGTTTATATTTATATTACGTTTACTTAAATTTTTATTAAAGTAAAGGTAAAGTTTGTATTTTTTAAAAAAATACTTTCTTCTATTATAACCTTATAAGGATAGACTGACCAATGTGGAAACCTGTTTGTAAACAGTGATTATTTCTGCAGGGTAAACCCTTAAATCCTTAATAAAAAGCTTGCGATCCATAATGTCAAAATTATGTCATATGCACTGAACATTATGGTAACCTTGGTTTAATTCATTTTTTTTTGTATAGTCTCACATAAAGAGATGGTCGAACAAATCTAGATCTGACGGCGATGAGCACACAAGCACACACTGCACTCTTCAAACACTCGTACCCTTTACTCTAACACTCTCACTCTGCCCTCGGATGGACAGGAAGGAGGGGGCGGAACTTCTCCACGATGACACACTGACAGATGAGCGTGAGACACAGATCTGTGTGTGTGTGTGTATGCGTGTGAGTGAGGGTTCAGGCACATGCAGGTGTTTGAGAAGCCATGCAAAGGGATATATGAAAAGATAATTAGATATTGGTCAATACAATGTAATTCATGTTAGTGCATAGCGCTGAACAGTCTTCATTTGTAATGTTTCCTTATTCATTCTGTCACATGAAAATGTGAAATGCAAGGAGGAGAAGAAAGCAAATTATATTAGGATGGAAATACACTGATTGTGACTATTCAACGAAATCAACCATTATCTAAAGGTCAAGTATTTATGATTATAAGAGTGCAAGCTGGTTTA
Source organism: Labeo rohita (assembly GCF_022985175.1). NCBI lineage: Eukaryota > Metazoa > Chordata > Actinopteri > Cypriniformes > Cyprinidae > Labeo > Labeo rohita. The sequence continues at coordinate 10,918,099 of NC_066891.1, read as the reverse complement.
CAGTAGTTAATTTGACGAAACAACACATTTAATATAAAAGAGTTGTGTTATTTTTAAAGCAATATTATACCCTCAAAAATCAAACCTGCCACTGGCACTAGCAGCCCATCTGAACTTTACATGAATACCACTAATTTACACTCAGTCATTTTGGTGCAAACCTTCCAGAATACACTTCACCACAACATGCCTGTAACTAGGTCATTGTTTCCCACCTCACATGTCTGCTCTTTCATTCTCATTCACACAACAAATGTTCTATGAAAATAATTTTCAAATAGGACGATTCAAATAATCTCAGAGCGTTTTTTGAGGAAGAGGAGACAAAATTCATGAAAAATGTATTTTGAGCTGAGGAACTTGATATGCAATATTAAATGACCAATGGTGAACTAAAAGTAGACATACACTTCTGTTCAAAAGTTTGGGGTCAGAAAGATAGGGTTCATACAGATATTGAAAAATGAAATTACAGGACTTTCAAGGACTTTTCAAGCACTACCTTTTTAGATCTTAGATCTTACTTATCAAACAATGTCTTCTATTTCAAATTCTAAAAAAGAGAAATAGACAAATAAAAAATATACTAGTAAAAAAATGGCAAAAATAAGGTCAAGCACATGTGAAATAATACTACTAAGTGTTACAAAGTATACTACACTACACTTACTATAGTAAAACTACGACTGATTTTTTTAAAGGGATCTATATTTGTGTATACTTTATTTTTTGTTTTTATAGCTGTACTGCCTTATGGTTTGAGGTTTTTACGGTTTATGGTTTGAGGATCTACTTAAGAAAAAAATAAATAAAAAAAGATTTGTAAAATCGCTCCGAAATCCTGATCTGAAATAAATAATTCACAGACCCGCACCAAAGTCTCGATCTGAATCAAATGATGCACGATCTATGTTCTGAAGTCCAGATCTGAATAATGATTCGCGAACTATCACTTCGCATATTGCGAATAATTTCATTTGAATCAATGCATTTCGAATTTGCAAAATGATTTACAAACTCCTTCCGATCTAAACAAATTGATTTGCAATATGTAAAGTTCCTATCTAAATCAAAAGATTCATTATACGCAATTTGAAATCCTGATCTGAAACAAATGATTTCCGATACACGCTCTGAAGTCCTGAACTGGATAATGATTTTGCGAACCATTACTTTGCATATTATGAATCATTTGATTCAGATCGGGACTTTGGAGCGCGGTTCACAAATCATTTGATTTAGATTGGGACTTCAAATTGTGTATAGCAAATCATTTGATTTGAATCATTCAATTCACGGTTCACGGACTCGATCTAAATCAAATTATTTGTGATGCACTCTCCAAAGTCCCGATCTGAATCAAATGATTTGCAATACAGAAAAAGTTCCGATCTAAATCAAATGATTCACGATCCACACTCTGAAGTCCCAATCTGAATAATAATTTGTGAACCATCACATCGCATATCACAAATCATTTCATTCAGATCGGGACTTTGGAGCATGAATTGCGAATCATTTGATTTAGATCAGGACTTCAAATCGCATCATTCAATTAGCAAAATGATTCATGAACTCCTTCCGATCTAAATCAAATGATTTGTGATACGTGCTCTGAAGTCCCCATCTGAATCAAATGATTTGCAATACGCAAAGTTCCAAATTTAAAACAAATGAATTCGCGATATGCAAAATGATTGTTCGTGAATCATTTGATTTAAATTGGGACTTTGGTGTGTGTATCGCAAATCATTCGATTTGAATAATTCAATTTGCGAAATGATTCACGAACCCCTTCCGATCTAAATCAAATGATTTGCAATATGCGAAGTTCTGATCTAAATCAAATGATTCACAATACGCGCATTTGAAGTCCTGATCTGAAACGAATGATTCACGATACACGCTCTTAAGTCCTGATCTGAATAATGATTCATGAACCATCACTTTGGATATCACAAATCATTTGATTCAGATCGGGACTTCAGAGCGTGGATCGCAAATCATTTGATTCAGAACCTGACTTCAGAGCATGTAAGACAAATCATTTGATTTGAATCATTCAATTCACGAAATGATTCACAAACCCCTTCTAATCTAAATCAAATGATTCGCAATACGCACTCAGAAGTCCCGATCTGAATCAAATGATTTGCAATACACAAAGTTCCGTCCTAACCCAAATGATTTGGGATACGCGATTTGAAGTCCTGATCTAAAACAAATGATTCGCGATAGGTGATTCAAGTGGAGCGCTTCAAAACAGTGAATCATTTTGCGAATGATTAAGAGTTTCAAAAAGTCCTGTTTCACCCATCACTACATGATTTTTAAAATTGTTACAAGCGATTTCGAAATTCGAAAATTAATGTTTTTTTTTTATTTGATATAGTTTTTGCTAGCGAAGCGTCCCAGCATAAGTGACTCAGCTGATTTGGTTCATCTCATCCTCTTTTCATGTCTTCAGCTATGTTTACATGACACTGTTAATACCACTAATTGCTTAGCTCAATTGTTTTCTGACATTAACTGAAATAAGCAAAAAAGGTGTTTTTTGAATTGCGTAAATTTTGCATGAAAAGATATGTGCTTACTGGCAAGATATGTGCTTATTGACAAAATTTCTATAGATACATTGTCTTTCAATAATTCAGGCATTTTTTTAAGTACCTCTTCAGGAATATTAAAGGGTTTCCCAGGTCTTAAATTTCAAAAATTCAAAATGTTTCTTGTGCACTAAATCAACATATTAGAATGATTTCTGAAGGATCATGTGACACTAAAGACTAGATAAATGATGCTGAAAATTTAGCTTTGCATTACAGGATTTTTTAAAATACTGTATATTAAAATTAAAACATTTATTTATTATATTTTTAATCAAATAAATGCAGCCTTGGTGAGCACTTCCAAAAACATTAAAATATCTTACCGCCCCTAAACTTTTGAACAGTAATGTACATACAAAGGCTTTTACGAGTAAAATATAATTGTTCATACTTATTTTGTGTTCTTCATGAGTCATTTAATACTTTTTCCTTGAATAAGGCCACATAGATATTTCTCTATCTTCTCAAATGGCCAAACATTCATACGGTCTTACTGCAAATGCTACACAATGGTATTTGCAACCAAAAAGCGTTAGCACACCTCCTCTGGCTTGGTCTCTCCATTAGCAGTGGGCGCAGATTCTTTCTCCTCTTTCTTTCCTTTGGCTCCGCCCTTCTTCTCCTTCACCGCTTTGTCATTGGATGGCTTCTGTGCAGAAAACAGAATGGGATAAATGGGACAACGAGTTAAATAATTCTGTCCCAAACCAGTTTAATTGCTTCAAAATACACTTGCCAGCACCAGATCACACCAGATCTCTCTACCGCAAAAATGCTACTAAACTGGTTACTAAAAAGCTAATGAAGTTCATTCAACACTCAAACTCTATCAACATGCTTTTTATACAATCAGGAAGAGCTAACCTACAATGCAAAGCACATGCAAAAACATGCTAAAATGTCACAAAGATAGAGACAGAAAGTAAGAAAAGAGAGCTGTTACCTTGGCAGCTGGTTTTTTGGCTTTTGGTTCAGGTTTAGGAGGAGCTGGTTTCTGTGGGTTGAAAGAAGACAACAGGATGAATGAATTTCAAAACAGTCATAACGGACAACACAAAGGCCACAATGACTGGTAAATTAATGTATGACACAATAATAAAGCAGTTATGCACAAGTTAAATTAAAGAAAACACATCTAAACTGTATCATTAAATAATACATAGACACAATCATTGTGTTTGTAGTTCAGAATACCTAAAGGGCATGTGATCGCACTTTACGGCTCATGTTTATGACAAACCCGTTCCTTGAACTGGTTTCCACCACTTTTTAATATACAAATAACATTTGGGCATACAGAAAAAAGAAAAGACACTTACTGAGGAAAGACGCTCTGACCTCCGAGTGGGCTAAGAGAGAAGAAACATCGAAAGCGTGCAGAAAGTTCAAATTTGTGATAGCTAAACCACGTTAATTACATTTTAATAGTATGTCAGTCAAAAAAAACGCACATGAATTGATATTTACAAGAGTTAAACTGCACAGTTAACAGTCCTGCATTTAAAAAATAAGTTACTGTGAATAATGGCTTACCTCTTGCTTTGTGACTTTGGTGGCATCTTTGGCCTCAGCTCCTTCGGGTGACTGTACAGACAAAACAAACATGCAAAATTTGTACATACAGACATTTCTTCACATAAATACATTTTTATTTCATGTGACTGGTACAGCGTTTTAATAAGATTCTGAAAAGACTTCTGAAACAAAGTATCTATAACCCTTTAGATGCTAACAGGTTATCTTTTATCTGATAAAGTGACACTGGCAAAAATAATGCTTATTCATCTCACTTCATATTCAATATTCAGTAGCTTTTGTTTGTCAGACTCTAATATTCACTATAATCAGATTTGGTTTGGATTTGGTCACAGATGTTACACAGCCTGTGGTGCGTTTGGTAATTTGGCTGTGGTAGTTTGCCATTTTGTTTACATCTGAACTCTCAAATAAACTGGTTGCCAATATAGATCTGTATTTATTACATTTCATAATATTCTCAAACCATGTAAACGTGCCCATTAAAGTCATACAACTACACTACAAAAAAAGTCAACTACATAACAGTCAAAAGTTTTTGAACAGCTAAGATTTTTTGTTTTTTCATGCATATGATCCAAAGCACAGCAAAAACAGTAATGTAATGTAATTTATTGCTGTGATTTCAAAGCTGAATCTTTAGCATCATTACTCCAGCACATGATCCTTCAGAAATTATTCTTATATTCTGATTTGCTGCTCCTAGAACATTTATTATTATTATGTTGAAAACAGCCCAGTAGAATTTTTCAGGTTTATTTGATGAATAGAAAGTTAAAAAGAACTGAAATAGAAATCCTTTGAAACATTATAGATGTCTTTGTCATCACTTTTTGATATATATATATATATATATATATATATATATATACACACATACACTGGCTCTAAGCTTTTGAATGGTATAGTCTATAATGTTGAAAAAATTTATTATTCAAATAAATGCAGGTTTGGTGAGCAGAAGAACCTTCTTTGAAAAACACTGAAAATCTTACTGTTCAAAAACTTTTGACTGGTAGTGTATGTTGTTTTGATACAATCTGTTGATATTCAATTTCAATATATTCAATATTCAAATATTGTATAAGCTTAATTACCAAAAACATATCTATTTGTGTTCCCCATTTTAGCCCCAATACTGTTACATGCAACCTTGCAAAAACACACTTAATAAATAAAATTAGGTAATATTTAAACCACAGCAGAAAAACTTACACTTACATAATTTAATATAAATTAGCTGTATTTGTCAAGCTCAATCATTACTCAGTCACTGCTAAATAAGAAGTTAATTTAAAAAATGATTTAATTAATTTACAGGAAATATACAAGTTTATCAGCAACTAAAAAACAATATATTTTTTTACTAGCTTAATTTAGGCCTGTTATTTTATTTATAAGAAATATTGACTAATCATATTTTGTGTATTTAATGTTTATAAATGGAGAAAAAACTAAAATCACAGTTTCAAACCAATACTATAAGCTGAACAGAAAATAAAACCAACCAGATAATTTGACCTTCTGTGTTAACTTTTTTTTGTATAGTAACGTTAGACACCTCATTTCACATACAAACTGTTGAAAAAGAAACACTTCATTTTTTATTTATTCATTTATAAATAAATAAATCTTTATTTGGCCCGTATTATTGGAAAGTGTCCATTATTTGTTTAGCCTCACTAATTGAAGAGACACTCCCCCTAGAGAAACTCACGCTTTAGTGCCTCTATCATGAACAAATCTGGTTGATAAAACAGGAGTGAATTCTCAATAGATTTTAATCTCTGGAGAAAAAAATGGGTTCAGACCCCCACAATGTTAGGCATTATTCGATGCTCCCCGCTGATGTTGGATGGTGAATCTCGGTCGACTGTGGATCTTTATCAATAAGGCATCATTTGACCATTTTTCACGAAACTGTTATTGTACTTTTATGCTAGTATTGTTTATTTGCTAGTCTTTTCCCTCTATGAAGTCTACAGCTCAACCGTGGTTTGTTTTGTCTAACCGTCACAATCGCCTCTATATGCGAGAAAGAGTTGAGTGTGACTGACAGAGCGCTCGGTTACATACGGGTCTGCCGCTCCGCAATGGGGGTGGAGGAAGAGCCTGTCGGTTCAAACATGGCTATACAAAAATAATGAGGACCTCTATCGATCGACGAAAATGAGCTAATAAAAAACGAACATCTTAAAATGGAGGTTAGCGAGCGCCGGGCGCGTTCAGCGTGAGCGGAGCGCTCGGTTTTGATTCTGACCGAGAGGGACTGAAGCATCACCGCAAAGTGACATTCAGCACAAGTGCGCACAAAGTGGCGACTTCACTGCGAAAGAGGCATCGGGTTATTAAACCGCCAACTATCATGGAGGAAATCGGCAAGTGTGACGATGATCGAATGCAAAGATGACCGAACGTTCCATTGCTTTTGCAGGATTCCATAATTCCGCGGATTAGGATAGAACGCTTTTGAAAACTTGATCCTCGTTTTACCTGCTCGACGCTGCGTACGTTCTTGTCGTTGAAACGCGAGCCGCTATTTCTTAAAAAAAATCGGGGAAAATCAAGGATATGTGAGGATATTAAAGTATAAACCGACTTACCTTCCTCTTGGGCATTTTTACAAAATTTCCTGTTACTTGTCTTATTAATTTAGAAAAGCAGGTATGGACCTGTGAGGTGGGGGAGTGAGTTTAACTACCACCGAATACAGGATCAATATCTAAAACACCTCTGGTAATAACATGTTAATATTATGCAGACCTCAGACTCTACCCTCGTCTTTGTCCATTGGTCTGTTCGGTCCACACTTAACCGCCATGCCTCCAAGCGATTGGTCTGCGAGGTAAATATGTTAATATGACGCGCTCAAACATTGGTTTGAATTTAGGAAAGCTCTTAGGCAGGTCGTCCTTATTGGTTACGCGCTCTCTGTATGCAAATGAGAGCGTTTTTTATTGGATGGGTTTAAAGGTCCGCCTGAGAGGGGCATAAGTGACGACAAACCAATCCAGGCTTGACACCACACGCTCGGCTGTATGGGAAACGTATGCGCGGCCTCAAAAGAAATGCAAGCGTACACTGAAAAAAGAGAAATGGTTTCCATTAGTGTGCGAAGTAAGCTTGCTACGTATCAAATAACAATATAATATTTACTTCTTTATATTAAAACAACGTTTACTTACCTCAGCTGACGCATTTACTTAAGTATCACTCCTCTTAGCATGAATGAATTTAGGAAATTAATGTTGAAGAGGGAAAATTACAGCTTAAGGTTAAATATGAAATCTTACCAAAGGTCACAAAAGGAATGACTGTAATACACAACACAAAAAATGTTATTTAAATAAGCATAAATTGAAAGTAGTACAATAATACTACCATAATCAATAAATAATATTAATACACTACCAGTCAAATGTTTTAGAACAGTACATTTTTAAATGTCTTTTTTAATTAAGTCTCTTCTGCTCACCAAGCCTGCATTTATTTGATTCAAAGTACAGTAAAAACAGTACAAATTTGAATTATTTTTTTATTTAAAATAACTTTTCAATTTGAATATTTTAAAATGTAATGTATTCCTGTGATTTCAAAGCTTAATTTTTAGCATCTTCAGTCTCCAGTCACTTGATCCTTCAAAAATCATTCTAATATTATGATTTGCTGCTCAAAAAACATTATTATTATGTTGAAAACAGCTGAGTAGAATTTTTTCAGGTTTCTTTGATGAATAGAATGTTCAGAAAAATAGCATTTATCTGAAATAGAAATCTTTTGTAACATTATAAATGTCTTTATCGTCACTTTTAATTAATTTAAAGCATTCTTTCTAACTAAAAGTATTCATTTCTATAATTTCTTTTCAAAAAATAAATAAAACAATTATACCAACTCCAAGCTTTTGAGTGGTATAGTGTATAATGTTACAAAAGCTTTCCATTTAAAATAAATGCTGATCTTCGGACCTTTCTATTCATCAAAGAATCATGAAAAAGAAATGTACTCAACTGTTTTGAATATTGATAATAATACAAAATGTTTCTTGAACAGCAAATCAGCAAATCAGAATGATTTCTGAATGATCATGTGACACTGAAGACTGGAGTAATGATGCTGAAAATGTAGCTTTGATGACATAAATATTTCAAGCAGAGGGGACTTCTATAAAAATCATAAAAAATCTTACTGTTCAAAAACTTTTGACTGGTAGTGTATATGCAAACATATCCTTATGGTACGGTCCATAATTTATATATCAGAGGTGCCCAAACGTATAATACAAAGGGCCAAAAATCAATCCTGTTCGAGGGCTACTTTGCGTTATATCCAATGATATTATAATAAAATTAAATAATTAAACAAAAATTACATTTTGGTAATGTTAAAACAAAAATACAAACTATAATTGAATATATGCTTCAATGGCATGTTTTTTCCACCTCCTCTTGTGTTTTAGCATGGCAGGCTAAATTAAAGTTTACTTTGGTCCACGGGCCCTGATTTGAGAATCTCGGATATATGACAAACATCATCATGGGTGAATTGTACAAAAATGTGACATTTCCTTGGCAGGTTTCATGAGATTCTCACTATAAATCTATAATTGACTCATCATTCACATAACTGCTGCACACGTGTCAGTCATGTGATTTCAAGGATAAACGCGCAGAACCATTCGCCCACCAGCTCACAATAGCACCCCTCAACAATGATCTCACAATGGCCACATCTCTACCACAACCTTACAATGGATGACATTCTATAGTAACTTGACAATGGTTAACATTCTACCATGTTTCACAACACACATGTACCTCTGGAAGCTTGCTGCCACCCCAGAGAAGACAATCAGAGATTTCCTGTCAACGACAGAGCATGTTCACATAGCAAACACACCTATGGATCTGATTCTGGAGATCACTATATATACACACACACACACACACACAATGTCATGTGCTGACTAATGGTTATGCATATTCCAGTGGGTATGATGTGGATGACATCTCTCTTTTAAAAGCTTGTGGAAAGATGTAACAAACACACTTAAAACATAAAAACTGTATTTGAATGATCATGGGGGGAATCACCATTTCAAATTCTACCATGCAATACAAAGTCAGATAAACAAAACACACACACAAAATAAACCTCAAGCCATTGTAATGGCATAAAATAATAGAATTTGCTTTCACAATGAACCATTTCAGTGCTAGAGTAACATGTTGCAGTGCTTTGGAAAAGTGATTGATGGATCAGCATTAAAAGCAGAGATTAAAATGTTAATTCACAGATCTCAATCAATTTGGACAGGACAATACAACTCACTATTTTAGATCAGTGCCAGATTTTGGTCTTTTAAAAAGTTGAGAAATGCTGGATATGACATAAAAATTCTGAAATTATAACAGTTAAGTATTTGATTTGTGTGCTTTCATATGTAGTCCATGTATAAATTGTGACACCCCTTGTTAAAAAGTCACAATAAGCAACTTCAGCCACATTGTTTTTAGTATTTAACAACAGATTTTTTCAGTATTTTGGATTGAATTGAACCCTGAAATGCTTTATAAGTAAATACCAAATTACTTTGGTTTACATAGAGTAGCACATATCTTCTAATTACCCTAAAACAAAAAAAAAAAAAAAAAAAAAAAAAAAAAAACACAACCACTTGACGAAAACTCACAGATATCCCACATTTATAAAAATGAACACTCATTAAGCAAACAAACTCACTGTATCAGCTGAGAATTCATTAAGAGTTTTCTGGTAATAAATGGTTAAAGTAAAAAGGTTCATATTGTGCACATAAACAAAAATATATACAGCGGCCCCCAAAAATATTTGTACACTTGTACCACACATAGAATCACTGTATTAAATAATAAAATGTCAAACCAATGACATTCATCAGCACAAGTAAAACATTTTAGAAATAGAAGCTTTAAAAGTTTAAATAATACAACAGAATGACCTCAGTTGGGACCAGTTTGTTAAGTTTGATAAAATGTCATTTGCTATCTAATGCAAAGAAATTCTCACTTTTGTAACTGTGCATACTTTTGGGCGTCCTGTGTAGATAATATGAGTATTTGGCTCATTAGTTAATCCATGAACTACAAACGTGACTGTATCTTATGAACCAGACTCTCTCCTTTGTCACATAATTAACATTACAATTTATCTAAGATGACAGAAAGGGAGAGAGACTAAAAGTGCTGTGTGGGAGGACTGGTTCAGAGAAGATGCAGCCCAGACCTGAGTCAGCCAAGCCACAGCGTGGCCCTCTGAGGGGGCAAAGCTCTGTCACACTCATATCAGTACTGAAAGTGCAGAGCTCTTGCTTTCAGACAAACCCATAAAATGTATCTTACACAAAACCATCAGCTAAAGCACACCGTCTAACTCTAATTATCATGTTGTTGTAAAATGGTAAGAAAATCCAAATACATTAACTATAACTTCTTTCCACATGGTGTGCAAGAGTTTCTCAGCGAAAATGATGTAGACTCCCATACCTATCAAGGGAGCAATGTAAAGATTTGTAGTCCTTAAATACTACTTATTAAACAAAATACCTGATTTTTCTTTCTTTTTTTTTTTTGGTCAAAAATCTAACACATAGTGACTTGCTGATCATATTTTTGTTTTGGTGGTTTAGAATGAGACATGTTCCACAAGTTAAAAAAATAAGTACCTAAAACCCTGTTAGCATCCTTGAGAAACTTCATAATTTTCCACTGAGGTATAAGCTGCTTGGAGGATGTGCTAGTCACAACGGATGTTTTACCTATTTGACGGGTCGTACACTCTTGATTTGAATCACTCTTATCTATTACATCTGCAGGCTACAGATTATCATTCTTACAGTTTGACTTAAAATATCCATTAGATTGTGGTTCCTTAAAAGTTATTGGCCAACAGGTCTGCTAACAGCTTGCGCCAGCGCAAACCCTTTTTCGGCATTAAAAAAAAAAAAAAAACACATTTAGGATTTACTAAAGTATATGCATTTGTAGGAATTTCCCTATAAAATGCAAAATTTATAGAAGGGGAGTATTTAAATGCATCATGGAATGTGATTTATTAAAGGGATAGTTTAGCCAAAAATTAAAATTCTGTCATAATTATTCACCCTCCTGTTGTTCCAAACCTGTAAGATATTAAGATATTTTTGATGAAATCCAAGCGCTTTCTGACTCAAAAATTCAAGGCCCAGAAAGGAAGTAAGGACGTTGTTAACATAGTCCATGTGACATCACTGGTTTAACCTTAATTTTATGAAACTACGAGAATACTTTTTGTGCGCATAGAAAACAAACAAACAAACGTCTTCCGTCATATGTCATGGCAGTTTCTTGAATGCACAGTTTCTTGAAGACTGACAGAAAAGAGAAGAAATTGTTGAATAAAGTCGTTATTTTCGTTTTCTTTGTGCACAAAAAGTATTCTCGTAGCTTTATGAAATTAAGGTTGAACAACTGATGTCACATGGACTATTTTAACAATGTCCTTACTACCTTTCTGGGCCATGAACATGTCAGTTGCGTTACTGTCTATGCAGGGTCAGAAAGCTCTTAGATTTCATAAAAAAATACCTTAATTTGTGTTCTGAAGATGAACGAAGGTCTTAAGGGTTTGGAACAACATGAGGGTGTCAGTAGCTCATCCACAGAACTTTCCACTCCCTTCTCTGCTTTTATGGCTCTTAAGCACAAAGTATACTTCAAATTTTTGTATGCGTACGCTTGTCATCCAAGATGTTCATGACTTTCTTTCTTCAGTCGGAAAGAAATTCTGTTTTTTGAGGAAAACATTTCAAGAGCCCTCTTCATATAATGGACTTCTATGGTTCCCTTGAGTTTGAACTTCCAAAATGCAGTTTCAGTGCAGCTTCGAAGGGGTGAAAACAATCCCAGCCGAGGAATAAGGGTCTTATCTAGTGAAACGGTTGGTTATTTTCTAAACATAAATTAAAATTTATATACTTTTTAACCTCAAACACTGGTCTTTATGTCTGCGTGAACAGTGTTTTTTCCGGTTCAAGACAGTTAGGATAGGTCGAAAAACTGCCTTAAACCGGAAAAAACAGTTCACGCAGAGCAAGACAAGTTGAGCGTTTGAGGTTAAAAAGTATGTAAATTGTAATAAAAAAAAAACGATCGTTTTGCTAGATAAGACCCTTCTTCCTCAACTGGGATCATTTAGAGCACTTTGAAGCTGCATTTAAACTGCATTTTGGAAGTTCAGACTCAGGGGCACTATAGATGTCCACTATAGATGTGTGTTGTCCTAAAAAAAACGACAATTTCATTACAACTGAAGAAAGACATGAACATACTGGATGACAAGGGGGTAAGAACATTATCTATACATTTTTGTTCTGGAAGTGAACTACTCCTTTAAAGCATAGCTGAACTGTCCCATACCCTCTTGCTCACAAGCGCTTGTCAATTTGAGCGTCTGTTGTTGCAGTCTCTGCTATTTTGCTGTTGTTGTTCCGTCACTTTAGTTTTGTTTTCTACTGTGAAACAATGACCCAGGACAGTGTTGCCACCCTGTGGAACAACTGATTACTGCAAAATAACTATGTGCATGTGCGACTTGCGCATACAAAGTATTCTGATCATGAAATTTGCCTCGCACACTGTACGCTGCGTAAAAAGTGAAGTATACTTGGGCTTTAGCATGCAGCGAGTGTTGGACCCTTTGCAAAAAAGAGGCATATTAGCAGACTAAGCATTGTTTAATCAGCGATTACTTCATAACGGAGCTCAAAACAAAAATATCAGCCGTTTCTGGATTCTTTCGCATTGGCTATAAAAGCACCCTATTCAGAGTGTGACTTCTTCTATGTCATCGTCAAATGACGTAATGGCCCTGACTGCGGGTCGGCTCTCTGAGACATGCAGAGTGCTCCTATTGTTGGAGAGAGAACTGATGTTTAGTCCATTTGGTGTGTCTGTGTCCCTCCTGCGTCCACCCACTGGTCCTGATGGGAACTGGCTTGTTAGTGGGGGGCTTGGGATCTCCATCCTACTAGATGAATCTGTAGGAGGTGGTGTGGCAGAGGCCCCAAAAAGCTGCTGCATGAGGTTGGACTTCCTTTCTTTGACCAAGCCACCCAGTTCCAGCCCTTCATCCAGTTCTCGAGGTGGCTGATTTGCATTGCGTGCACCCAAACCAGCACGGGGGGCAGATTTACCAAAAGAAGGGGCGTAGCTGCCAAAAGCAAGGTCAAGGTTCTCACTCGGTCCGTGCGCTCGGAGACCACCCGCTCTTCTCCCACTCACAAATGTGTTTGTGTTGTCTTCTGGTTCGGTGAATTTGAAAATACCGTTGTGGTTCCGTTGCTCGGACAACCGTGGAGGAGAACGGACACTTCCTGTGTCGTCGGAAAAGAAGTCAGAATCCTGACCTTGAGTCTGCATGTCGATCTCGCGCATCTTAGCGAGTAGCTGCTCTTTGCGCTGACGTTCCTCTTCTGCATGCTCTTGATTGGCGGCCTGGATTTCCAGATTTCTCGCTTTAAGTTGTTCCTCTTCCAGTTCACGCTGCTTCCTGCTCTCTTCCTCCCTTTGAGATCTAGAAAGGCCAATCCTCCAGTCTTCTTCCTCTCTGTCCAGGCCTATTAAATAAAAAAACAGAATCACTGCAGATACAAACATTCATTGCAATATTTTTAATGCATGAAATTAATATTTTTATTCAGCAAGGATGCATTCAACTGATCAAAAACTTCTACATTGTTACAAATACAATATTTTTTATTACTTTATCTTTTGCTGTTTCTATTCAAAGAATCCTGGAAAAATCTATTGCTGTTTTTACAAAAATGTGATGCAGCACAACTGTTTTCAACATTAATAATATTAAGAAATGTTTCTTGAGCAACAAATTAACATATTAGAATGATTTCTGAAGAATCATGTGACACTGAAGACTTGAGTAATGGCTGCTGAAAATTCAGCTTTACAATTATGAATAAAATACATTTTAAAATGTTCTAAAATAGAAAAAAATTATTTAAATAATAAATTAATTTTTGACAATATTACCGTTTTTATTGTCTTCAATAAAATATATGCAGCCTTGGTGAGAACAAGAAACTTCTGAACTAGTGAACATTAAATATTTGACAAACATCCATCCTTTACATCTACTCATGACTGAAAACTTCAGTTACTTGAGCTTCTTCTTTAAGCTGTATTATATTAACTATATTTGTGTTTAACTGAGACAGCATGGAATTTATGACCAGTTACTTTCCTACCTCTGTTTCCCTTTGAGTTCTTCTCATTTGAGCTGTGCCGTTGATCTAGTCTTTGCCTCTCGTTGACTTTCAGCAGCTCCACTTCTCTTTCCCTGTCATGCAGTGCCTCTTTTTCTCTCTCCTTCTCCCTTGTCGGTTCCATTTCAGATTCCATGTCTCTTTCTTTCTCCCTTTCTTTCCAGAACTCTTGAATCTTCCATTCTTTTGCTTCTCTAGGCCTCTGCTCCCTGCCTTGCTGATCCTGCTGATATATTATAGAAGAAAATGAATGACAAACAAAGCACTAGAATAAAGTAAAACACAAGTTTGCTCAATGAAATGTTATTTATGCATTGAAAGGGACAGTCTGCACAAAAATGAAAATTGTCAGCATTTTCTCATCCTCATGATGTTTCGATTTGGCAGTTCGCAATCAGTTAAAAGATGTACAAAAACGAATGACATCTGACATAACTGACATCAAATCTAATGCCACATGTTTGAATACACATCAGCTGTCGCAGAGAATATTTTGTACTTCAAAGGGGAAGTTCACCCAAAAATGAAAATTCTGTCATTAATTACTCACCCTCATGTTGTTCCAAACTCTTAAGACCTTCGCTAATCTTCAGAACACAAATTAAGATTATTTTCTAAGGTTATTTTCTAAGAGAATTGACAATTTATATACTTTTTAACCTCAAATGCTTGTCTTGTCTAGCTCTGCGTGAACTCTGTGTATTCCAGTTCAAGACAGTTAGGGTATGCCAAAAAACTCCCATCTCATTTTCTCCTCCAGCTTCAAAATCATCCTACATCGCTGCAGAAGTACCGACCCAGTGTTTACAAAGTGAACATGCAAAACACCCTTTACAAAAAAGATAAAACAGTGATGTAGAATGATTTTGAAGCTGGAGAAGAAAATGAGATGGGAGTTTTTCGACCTACCCTAACTGTCATGAACCGGAATACACATAGTTAAAGCAGAGCTAGACAAGACGAGCATTTGAGGTTAAAAAGTGTATAAATTATAATTTTTTTTAGAAAATAACTAATCGTTTTGCAAGATAAGATCCTTCTTCCTGGGCTGGGATTGTTTAGAGTCCTTTGAAGCTGCATTTAAACTGCATTTTGGAAGTTCAAACTCAGGGGCACCATAGAACTCCACTACACGGAGAGAAAAAAGCATAATTTCTTTACAACTGAAGAGAGAAAGACACAAACATCTTGGATGACAAGGGGGTGAGTAAATTATCTGTAAATTTTTGTTCTGGAAGTGAACGTCTCCTTTAAAATAGTCCATGTGACATCTGTGGTTCAACCTTAATTTGATTAAGTTACGAGAATACTTTTTGTGTGCAAAGAAACCAAAAATAACGACTTCAACGGCATTCAACAATTTCTTCTCTTTCGTGTCAGTCTTTGACACACATTCACGAAAGTGACAATATTCTAATGTGTGTTCCAAAGATAAACAAAGGTCTTACTGGTTTGGAACGACATGAAGGCGAGTAAATCACAAAATTTTAATTTTTGGGTAAACCATCCCTATATTGATGCTTTATGGTGACACTTTTTTGTCTTTTTTGGAGCCTTGATCACTACTGAATTTATATGGGAAAATAACACCATAAACTTCTCCTTTTTGTGTTCCACAGAAGAAAGAAAATCTTGAGTCTTAAATTATTTGAAGGTGAGTAAATGATGATAGAATTTTCATTTTTGAAAGAACTAGACCTTTATTCTTGTGTAAAATATCTCTGCCGCAGACAAAATAAACATGTCTCCCAGAACAGCTCTTAAACCTGACCTGGGATCATTCTTAATTTAGAATTACCATTCAGCATCATGAACACATGAGGTAAAACCAATGAGCCAGGTTACTAGTGCTCTTCTGTCGAGACTATTTGGAAAAGGTTAAGAGGTTAGCATTTCATGCAGCAATGCAATGCTGAATTAAAGATATCAAGATTTGCTTTTGAAAGCCAGAATATGTACTACAGTCTATTCTATTGCGTGCTGCATGCTGGGATACAGAAGAACAGACATTCAAGGCCAACCTTTTTTACCCTGTGATTCACTGTAGGCTTTTGAACCTGAAAGTCAATAATTAAAAATTACTCAGAGTTTAATTAACAAGGAAACTCACGGGTATGTGAGCTGACTAAAAGGATCGATATGTGATAAAACAGAATGGGAAAGACAGAGACAGGAAGGGTGTAAATTAAGCTCTAATGAGCTAAATCAATCTATCAACAAAAGAATAACTGCAAATATAACAGTATCGAATGAAAGAAGACGAAACGCAAATATTCTTTCCTCATAAGGAATAAAATTTGAGAGACATTTTATGGTGTGCTAAGGTTTCTAGCTCAATATGCAGACTTTATGTGCTCTGTTCCAAAACCTAGAGAGGCAGCATTTTAAAGCATCACAACATCTTTTAATGACAAAGTTGTTCCAAAATTTATAAGATCTTTATTAAGCAAACTGTAAGTGCCTTCAGAGAGAGGTAATCATCAGTCTGGTCGTCAGGTGGGAGTTCGTTGGTAAGACCTGGAGGCGGCGATGGGAAGTCCAGTGAGGATGTCCTGTCCTCTGTCTGTACTGCCTTATTGCTGGTTGTATTGGAAACTTCAACACACATACAAACATAAACATGTGACAAGATGCATAGGTTACAGGCACTCAGATATACATTGGTAATGTAATACTGTACTCTTGAGCCTCTACAATATCTCTTTAAACACACTAGTTGTTGTGTGAATGCGAAAGTGATATATGGGCCATTCTACAGAATTGGTCCAGAGTCAGAGTTGGAAATGTCTTGAAAAAAAATGTCTTTTTCCAAAAAAAAAAAATAAAAAAAATAAATAAATATATATATATATATATATATATATATATATATATATATGTTTATATATATATATATAAAATGTATGTATGCAAATAGTATAATATCCAAGGTACACATATCTAGTGATTGTGCAGTTAATTCTCAGATTGTATTTTCAGAAAGTTTTGGAATATTTGTCCTCTTTCCAAACTTGTCACTATCTAAACACAGTCATAATAAGTTAATCAGAAGGGTTATATTGATCTATTAAAATTTTGCTTACATCCACATTGTAAATATATTTTTTTGTTATTTTATTAAAA
Organism: Labeo rohita; assembly: GCF_022985175.1. Classification (NCBI taxonomy): domain Eukaryota; kingdom Metazoa; phylum Chordata; class Actinopteri; order Cypriniformes; family Cyprinidae; genus Labeo; species Labeo rohita. The sequence continues at coordinate 10,900,534 of NC_066891.1, read as the reverse complement.
AGTTTTCAGAGCCAAATCAATAACAATTACATTTTTAACAATATTTCAAGTGTAATTTTTGAGATTTGTTGTATTTTGAATCCAATTTTTCTTTGTAAAAGGCAAAAGGTTGATCATACTGATTTCAAAGTCAAGGATTCATTAGTTTGAACATACATTGAACCAAACACTATCATAACATCTTAGTTGATACTTGAGTATACTTGTTTTTGACAAAACATCCCATGTTTTGGTAGTGACTGCACATTTTCAGTAGTGACAGTAATGCTTTGGTAGCGACCACATGACATTACAGAATTATTACTTGCATACTAAAACACAACGAAAACATACTAGAATACAAAAAAGTTGCATAATTGTAAACAAATAAAGCATTATGTGTTCCTGTTTGTGACAATGACATGTTTCAGTCACGACTGTAGTGATGTAGTGAGATAGTAACAATTTTATTGGATAACACCAAAAAAAAACCACAGATACCACTATTTAAACACCACTATTGGTAGTGACAATTTTAGATACTTTTGAACCTAGCTCAAAAATGCTAATTAGCAAATGGTTAGCTAGCACAGTTGTGAACAGTGAACATAAAAACTAAATGTTATGGAATAACTCCCAAAAAAGTTTGCTTACTTGCAGAAAAAAGGTGAATGACACAAAAATGCAGGACACATTTTTGCTTACATTTTTTTTTTTTTTTCATAATTTACAAAGAAAATCTAAAATATATATTTTTTTGAACTTCACTTTTTAAAAGCATCAAAAAGATACTTTTAAAAACAACAATGGAAAATACTCAATTGAAAATACTCACCTCACTAAATTATGATTTTATTAATCTTACTGAAATTTTAAATATTATTGTGGGTTTCAATAGATAAGGATCTTAGGAAACATCTAAGATTTGAATACTGAAATGGTTTTTAAATGTGTTTTTTGGTTGTGGGACAGCAGTCTGCACCAATTCTGTACAATGGCCCATATCTAATCCATAAAACCACTGTAATTAAAGCTAGAGTCACTAGTGAATCTCACAGGAATATAATCACCATAGGAAGATGTTTGTTGTGGAATCATTACCTGTCTGCTAATAATAATTATGTACTGAATGTTTAAGTGTGTACAACAAGCCCTGGGAGGAAGGTGCACAGCACAGCTGTGTAATGGGACTTATATGAGCCTGTCAACAAATGCTGATCTACCTTTTCGCTTGCTGCCATTCTCCACTTCTTTTCTGGAAGAAGCTTTTACCATCCTGTTAGCGTAGATGTTCCGAGCATCCAGCTCCTTTTCTTTCTCCTGATATAAGATGTGAAAAATGTACATGGCATGATGGGTTTGTGATTAAATGAATCAACATCTAACTGGTTTGTGGGTGGTTTATGCACAGTATTTGGTACCTTTAGTTTAGTACAAAGTCTCTCCACTTCCTCCTGTAGTGCTTTAACGTCCTGTTGTGAATCGTGAGTTCTCCTCCTCTCATTAGCTAGCTGCCTCTGAAAGCTCCCGCTACTCAGCTCCATGTTCTTCTCTAATTCCTGATGATACATTACACACAGAGTCATAAAAAAAGACAAACACATATTGACAGCATGATGAAGGATGAAGTCATTATGATCAACCATAGCTCTTAAAAGTAAGTTAATTTCCTCTGGAAACAGCTGGATGCATTTTATCGGCTCAAACACATTTATCCTTCAGTTTTCAACAATGTAAAAGAAAGAGTAAACATATAAAGATGCAACATGCAAAGACACTGTGTGCTTGATTGTAAAAAAATTTTAACCTTCACTCTGCGTTCACTTTCTTGCAATTTGCCTTGAGTGTATGTTAGCTTTCGTGAGAGTTCCTCCCTCTCTCCAAGATTCTGGTCATCTGCGAGTTGCTGCAGTTTCTGCAGCTGGCTGCGACAGCGCTGTAGCTGGGCATCTGTATCCCTGAGGCTGCGCTCAGCTGTGCGCTGGTTCTCTTGACTGCGTCTTAGCCTCTCTCGCAGTACATGAGTCTCATTGTTGTGACGAGACAACAGCTGCGAGATCTCGCTTTCTGTGTCATTGTAGCGATGCAGAGCTTTCTCTTGCCGCAGCTGCATCTGTCGCAGTAAACGGTTCTCACGCTGCAACTCGTCTGCATGCAGCCTCAGTTCAGACAATGCGTTCTTTAACTCATTGATCTTTAGCAGGCGGGCAGACAGCATGCGTTTGGTGACTGGGTCCACTTCTTTGGATGGAGCATCTTTACTCAAAGTTTGGGACCGGATGCCGCCTGACCGCTGTTGAGGATGATGGAAGTTGGGCTGGAGACGGCGTGACACACCTTTACGCACACCTGAAAAAAACAACCAACATAAGTAATTATGTAAGTAACACATAAGTAATTAAATAAAAGCATGTGAATAAATGAATCATGTGACACTGGAGACTGGAGTAATGATGCTGCAAATTCTGCTTTGCATTACAGGAATAAATTACATTTTAAAATATATTCAGACAGAACACAGCTATTTTACATTGAAATAATATTTCACAATATTACTGTTTTTTCTGGATTTTTAATAAAATAAGTGCAGCCTTGATGAGCATTAAAACATTAGCATTTTTAAATGTGTGTGTCATTTATTTTTGTGATGGCAAAGCTGAAATTAGGACTGGGTGATAAAACAATAATTATCACATGATATAAATTTCCTCGATAAACGATAACAAGAGTTCAATAAATGTTCGATATAATGTTTACGCGGCAAAGGCAGAACAAAAGAGCGCTAATCAAAAGCGCTCTAATCAAAAGTTCGAACGGTGACACGAATTTACTAGAGCAGATACGTTCACTTGCTGATGAGTCTCAGTCACTAAACAGCGCTGTGAGATTCAGTGTGAAGTGCTTCAATTCAGTGAAGAACACAAATGACTCGATTTAATGCCAGATGAAACAGTGCTGACAAACAGGAGAAACACTACAATACACTACAATACAACAATACAATAGATTTACTATAGTAGCACTACCTGCTCAGTGGTATTGTGTCAAAAATGTGGGTACATTTGTGTCAAATTTTATCATATTATTAATGTAGACATGTATTAAATGTATTGACGGAAGAGTAATGGAATATAATTAAAGTATTTGTTTGTGATTAAGCTATAGCCTTTATGCATTTATACTAAATGTATTTAGGCTACCGTTTTTCATACAAATACCTAGAAACCATATTACATTTTTACCATGGTATTGAGGTGCTATATTTGTGGTTTTAACTGTTATTATTATCTACTTGAATGCTACTACAGAAGAGCAATGGTTGACTAAAAAACAAAAACAAAAAAACAGTCAGAATAATTACAGTAAATTTCACCTTATAAAAAATGAGGTTGCTACAATTTTTACAGATATTTCTACATCTGCATCGTAACTCAAGCTACTACCAAATGTGTATTTCTAAGAGACAAGTTTTTATATATATTATTATTAATATTATCACAACAACACAAATCTGTTTCCTGATTGAACTAAGATATTATTTTTTTCTATTAAGATATTTATTTTGTTAAGAAAAAATGACTGGAAAAAGTGTAAAGAATTTAAAAAACATGAAATGTTTGTCATGTTCATTATAGCAAAAATCTGCCTTTAAACTTGAAAGACATAAAAATTGACATGTATTGTGATAATTATCGTCAGCAACTGATTTTTTTTTGGCCATATCACCTAGCCCTAGCTAGTTTTCAGTGTCACATGATCCTTTGTTATTCCTCTATTATTATCAATGTTGAAATTGGTTGTGCTGCTTAATATTTTGTGGAATCACAAGCATTACATTTTTTTCAGGATTGTTTGATCAATAGAAATTTCAAAAGAACATTTCTTGGAAACAGATGTTTTTTATAACAATGTTAAAGTCTTTATTTAACTTTTGATCAATTTAATGCAACCTCGCTGAATAAAAGTATTAATTTATTTTCTTTTTCTTTTTTTTGTATAAAACAAGTAGTTTTCCATTCACATGACACTTGATGCTAATGTCTCTTGTGCAATCTGCTGGTCATTATTGGTACTGCAGAACACAACAGTTAGTCTCTAAAAGGTGCTTCAGTCTATTTAAATGTTAATATCCAGATTATATTTTACTTCATAAAATTAATACAATTAAAAAAAATTAATAATAAAATTACACTTTGCATGAAAAAACTGAAACCTATTTTTAAGATCATTAGAATGTGTTTCATCATGACAAAATTATGACAATTAAACACATCCACATTTAAATTTAATTATTTGCCAATTACATTAATATTTTATAATTTTATTATTTTTTTTAATCTGTTCTTTTTCCAGATTTTTTTTTTTTTTTTTTTTTTTTTTTTTTTGGCATTATGGCATCAGAATTTTTCTGGGAATGTGCTTAACTGTAATGAAAACACTGTTATAGTTCAAAAATCTAGGTCCTTAAAACTGGCTTCATATTGTTTAAGCAAAATTTATTTTTTTATTTCTGTTAGTTTTTGAAGTGAAATATAACCTGGCCATGTCCTTCACAGGTTTTGTAAGATTTATCCACAAAGGTTCATTTATATGACTGCACATATGAGTGAGAAAAATCACAATGATCCTAGGCTGAATCACAGTAATTAAAGTGCCTCAAGAATTGTCTCATGATTGGCCACAAAAAATGGCCATGAACAGTCACCACAGGATTCAATTGCTGATGGCCTTAATCATCATGTTAATTATGTTACACCTGTAATTAGTGGATAAGAGGAGAAATCTGAATAATTTCATGTGCTTCAGAAGGTGTACACAAATGATTTGACCTTCTGAATTTCAAATGAATTTGTGATAAACAGATTTTACATAAATATGGTACAGTGCTCAAGTTACATAAACTCCTTAAGTGTCTATAGATTTGAATTCGATTTTTCTCCCTAGATTTTCAATGCAATTTCAGACTTGCTTATACTGTGTGTGCATACCTGCTCGATGCAAGGGGCTGCTGGACACTCTCCTAGACCTCCCTCTTCGTGGAGACAGAGAGGCTGACGGCGAGAGAGACCGATCCGAGTGCGAGACATTTTCATAATCATCCGAGTAGAAAGAGGCACTGCTACGCTCTCCATCCGAACACCGATCACGGTCTGGATCTCCAGCCGGCTCTCGAGTTCTGGTTCGTGCATGATCCCCAGCAGAGCTTTCTGTGTTTTTCCGGTATTTCTCCTGTTTCCTAGATCGAAAAGGAGATTCCGAGATCTTCCCGTCACTATGGTGAGACAATCGGCTGTGCTCTGATTCCAGATTATCCTCATGCAAGTCCATGTCTCTCCCTGCAATAAAATTCACAATGATCAAGACTGAGTCTGAATATGTGCTTCACTCACAATTAATAAGCAGCACACACGTCTAAACTCACAAATCAGAAAAGGTATGATTGCTATGGCACGGTATGTTTGCAAATTAGATTGTGCGTGAGCCTTCAGCGAATCGTGACATAAAACCAGACACTGAACACTCAAGCTGTCTGAGAGTCTTCATCAAGACTGCATCAAGCCACTGTTATGTTTGTTGCTCATTAACAACACTGACATGTTATTAATTCTCATCTAGCAACATGGCTGGGGATACAGCGTCCAGCCACTAACAGATATAAAATAGGCTATTCAGCCATAAAATTATATACATTACTATTATTCAGGCAAATGTCAAACACTACGCCATTTAGATTAATGCATATTAAACTTATATTGTTCTAACTAGACTCTGCCTTATCAAATAAGTGCATATATTGTTTGTGAAGCATAATAGTTGACAAAGATCATAAGTACTAATAAGAAACGACCAAGTGTCACCAAAAACAACAGAGCTGGATAAAAGACAAAAATGAGTTACAGCAGATCAGTTGTATTGTCATAAAATAAGCAAGATTTATGACCCGCTTGTAAGGCTACTTGTAAGGCTACCCTCTCTTTCTGTCCCTGAACCTGCAGAATCCTGATATCCTCTCTGGTCGCAGTCACCATGGAGATTGAGTCTGCCCTTTGTAAGCAGCCAATAATATCATTCACTCCTTAATGGCATGCTAAACCTATTCAACTACCTCAACTTTCACCTCCCTCTTTATTGGTAAAATGTTTATGATGACACCCATTAAGAGGTGCCAATAAATCTCAATTCTTCAAAATCTCAAATATCAATATATCTGCATTATGGAAAAGTTGGGTTTCAAAGGTGAAGTCAGTTATAGCACTGTTTAAAAATACTACTACTAGTAGTAGTAGTAATAATAATAATAATAAACCAATCCTAATCAATCTGAATTAATTAATAATTGCTTTCTATTATTTCTGAATCTTAGTGCAAAACTGATACAATAGCACACAAAGTTTTTTTTTTTACACATACAGTGATGACAAAACTTTCAATGATTACACTGTTTTGTACATATATGACACACTGGCATCAAACACTGAAACCATCTGCACTTGACAGGCCAGTCTGAATGGCCTTAGTATCCATAACAACATGTCAATCACTTTGGTTGATATATACATATAGCAATATATAGGCTATAATTCAGAAATACATAACATAAAATAGTGATAAACTTACAGTAATGGAGACATTATAGTTACTGTTATCAAATATCACAACATAAGAGATTTGTGACAATATACCAGGTTAGTCCAACTAACGTTACAGGTGTCCTTAAAAAACTAAAAGCAGTCAACGTGTCTTCATTTAAACAAAACAAAACAATACAAGGCTGCATCTTAATACGTGTACATATCTTCGTATCACTGAAGAAGCTTCTAGTGTTGCTTGTTTACTACCTAAGTTAGTTCTTACTTTGTGTTTTCCGAGTGACAAAAACAATAGCAAACGCTGAGCGTATATTATGTACGTATATCGTCTTAAAAGTACTTACCAGTTTCTTGCCCTTCTAAGTATCCATATCTATCTAGTCAGTTTCTTCATAATGTGTCTCGATTAACGGTTCGCAAACTCGCTAGCCTGCTACATGACGAGCTAGCTGGGATTATATCGTGCAACTAGGACAACACACAACACTCTACTGTAGAGACGACGCCAAACGATTAGCAAAACGTTATCCGATACGGTAAAGAGAGGGCGAATGCGGTTGTTTGGTCGTCTGTCCTTTAATCAAGCGTCAGCTGAAGTCGATTACGGCGGAGATTGTAGCTTTTGAAGAGGAATATGTGCTTTACTGAAGGAGTTGAAATCTCTGAATCCACGCCTCGCCTTCTGCTACCGGTGTCATAGTGACGCTTCGCCATGGCAACGTGCGCGCCCCTGTCAGTCGCCACTTGTTGAGCACGGCTGATATTACATTGACAGACAGGGGTCAGGCGTTTGTACTATAAAAAGGAACAAAAATCCGTCAGAAAGAGTTCAAAAAATATATTTTTGAGTCAGGTTGGTATTACTGATAGAGAGATAGATTAGATTATGAAAATATTATTACACTTAAAAAAATGCTTCATGAAAACGATCAAATAAATATCCAATAATAAATAAAATCCAAATAATAAAACTTTGATTTAAAATATTTTGGATTTAAAATATATTTTTGTATGTCTTCACAGTAACAAACATGCAAATTACCAAATAAATACTAAATATGTGACCCTGGACTACAAAACCAGTCATAAGGGTCAAATTTATACATCATAAATAAGCTTTACATTGATGTATGGTTTGTTAGGATAGGACAATATTTGGCCAAGATACAACTATTTGAAAATCTGGAATCTGAGGGTGCAAAAAAAAAAATAAATTAAAATAAAATATTGAGAACCTTTAAAGTTGTCCAAATTAAGTTCTTAGCAATGCATATTACTAATCAAAAATGAAGTTGAGATATATGTTCGTGGAAATGATCTTTACTTAATATGCTAATGATTTTTGGCATAAAAGAAAAATCGGTAATTCTGACCCATACAATGTATTACTGGCAATTGTTACAAATATAACCGTGCTGCTTACGACTGGTTTTGGTCCAGGGTCACATAATATTGCAAAAAATAAAAAGGTCCTGTGATTTTAAATATTTAAAATTCTAAAAGCAAATGACAAAATAATAATATCTAAATAAAATATAAAATAAAATGCAATCCAGTGTCATGTCAATAAATTTGCATGTTGGTGGTCCTCAGAGCTGGGTAATAATTGATTACATGTTATCTGAATTATGTAATCAGATTCCAAATATTAAGTATTTGTAATTAGGTTAAATTACATTTTAAAATACTCGTAATCAGACTACAGTTACTTCTTTATTGATTACATGATTACATATTATTCACTCAATGGCAGGAAATTATTCATAATTTATTGATTCTCCCTAATTCCTCTTTTTCATCATTTAAATGTTAATATTCCTTTTTAAAATAGCCTACCACTTCACACCAAGACCACTGTCACTGGTCAGGTGGCGACACAGCATTTGACCACTGGATTTACAAAAAAATAATTTCAGGTGTTTCAACATTGCATTAACTGCTGATGAACACAATGTTTATCTAAATTATTACTCAGTAGGTTATTTAATTATCTATTATAATGTCTTTGGAAAACGACGTCTTTCAAACACAATAAAATGCACTTGACATCATTACTTTTTAACATGTAATGCAGGTATTGCTAAACTTTTTGTCATCTGACCCCCTTTCACCTAACTGATTTATTTTAAGTATCCCAGAGATTTTAAAATAAATATTTAATAATCACATTTGCATATTCGGGGTTCTCTGACATTGGTTAATGGTCACATGACATGCATAGGACATGCATAAAATAATTCATTTTTAGCAAGTATTTTATTTCGACTTAATGTTATTTTTAAATCATTTATTTAAATTTTACATTTTATGATTTAATTAATGATTAGCTTTTCAGTAAACTCACAAACCCCAGTTTGGAAAACCTTGATGTAATGTAGGCCTAATGTTTACTCCACTTTATGCCGTTAATTACAACGGATGGAATATACACTACCGTTCAAAAGTTTGGGGTCAGTAAGACTTGTAATAGTCTTTAAAGAAGTCTCTTATGCTCATCAAGGCTGCATTTATTTGATTAAAAATATAGAAAAAAAACAGTAATATTGCAAAATGTTTTTACAATATAAAATAATGTTTTTTATTTTAACATACTTTAAAATAGAATTTATTCCTGTGATGAAAAGCTGAATTTTTATCAGCTGTTACTCCAGTCTTAAGTGTCACATGATCCTTCAGAAATCATTCTAATATGCGGATTTATTATTAGAATGATCAGTGTTGGATAATATCAACAGTTGTGCTGCCAAATATTTTTTGGAACCTGTGATTTTTTTTTTTTCAGGATTCTTTCATGAATAACAAGTTTAAAAAGTACAGTGTTTATTCAAAATATAAATATTTTATAACAATGTAAATTATTTATTATTAACTTTTAATAAACTTTTAATTATTAACTTAATACATCCTTGGTGAATAAAAGTATTAATTTCTTAAAAAAAAAAAAAAAAAAAAAGAAACAATAAAAATGTACTGACCCCAAACTTTTGAACGGTAGTGCATTTTCTTACTCTATGTATTCTTATATCGATATGGTGTAAGATTAACCTATTTAAATCAATGTGATAAACAGGTTAGGTCAAAAGTAGTCAAAAAGTAGTCCTGAAATGTGTAATGTAATGGATAATTTGTCATGTACACTGTAAAAAAAATTTTAATCAGTAACTGATTACAATTTGTACGTAATCTACTCAGCTCTGGTGGTTTATTGTCCTTAGTAATTTTTATAAGGTTCAATGTTTTAAGATCATTAAGACACATTTTGTTTACTTTTGTACAATACTGTGTCCGGTCAACATTTGATGTCTAAGCAAAAACGTTTCCCTATATTTTCTTATATTCAGTAGTTTGTCATATCATTCATTATGATAACACACTAGTGACTTCGCAGGAACATCCTAACTATTACAGTAAAATGTATTATGCTTAAAAGGAGGATTTACATACATTTTTAGGTATTTGACTTGATAATCACAGATAGAAACTACATTTCCCATGATTCACGTGTTGAGCTGGAGCCAGAGGATAAGCGCTGCGAGTCTCTTCGCGCTCCCGAGTGAAGTGCACTGATGGAGCGCGAGCGGCTTTATTATAGAACAGCGGGCGCGCGCACTCACTTTAATTTCAAAGGGTGACGTTGACGTCAGCGCAGGTCCAAAGAAGTCTAGAAAGGGAGAGCGCAACATTTCCCAGCCTTCATTCTTTCGCGGGAGGGCAAGTGAGGATTAGGATGGTCATCAGAGTGTATGTCGCCTCCTCGTCCGGGTCTGTCGCGGTGAGTAACATGTTTACACCGCGCATTTCAGAGTTGCGCGTTGAAAAACCGGAGATTGCCAGGAATTACATCAAACGACAGCTAAATTTCATTAAGTGATCTGTAATTTCATAATCTATTTTATATAATAATTATTTAGATATCACGTTAAACAGATAATGTATGAATGTCATAGATTTAGATGAATAACTTCATGATACATTTATGGGACTCAGTAAGGTTTTTGTGTGCATGTATGAGTATGTAAATAAGAATACATTTTGGGCGTTTATTTTCAAGTAATCCCTGGCCACTTCATGAACTTGTGTTTTTTTTCCATCCTCTCTTACAGTAGCAATACTATGATACTTCTAATATAAGCCATTGATCTGAAATATCCATGTTCATAGTATTTACATGGCACTACAAGAATAATTTCCCCATAAACAGACGATATGAGAGCATAACTGTGGTACGTTTTGGTATTTTACATTGAAGCTGGGGCTGAGGCTGTTTTCAACCACACCGTGCAGAACATTCTGGATAGATATGACTTATTATGACTCTTAAATGTATTAGTTACATAACCACTGCCAAACTCAGTTTTGATCTATATATTCAGCAGTCATTTGATTCAAATGTGGTTTGTGCTGTATCTGAGATAATCCAAAGCTCTTGTCCACCTCGGCGCACTGCAAACAGCCATAAAGCTTAAAGGTTGGACAAAGTGCATGTTTACAGTAAAAGCCAACCCACTGCCAACTCCAGTGCCACAATCACTAGCGTGCAGATCAGCTCGGTTTTAACCGCTCTGTTTTACAGCCTGCAGGGAAAGCACAAGAAATATCCTGATTCATTCAGGGCTGGGATTATATTTCAGCCTTTTAGCAGGCTGGTCCATCCAGTGACATTGATTTTTAGTTCTTTAAATGAAGAAATCACAGTCTCTGAACAGAGACTGGGAGGAAGGAAGGGCGACTGTATTCCTTTTTTCCTGTAATGTCATTCATTTGGTGTTTGATGGTTATCAGATTATGTTTGCATAGTGACTCACTGTATTTGACAGCTTTGATATGGAGATGAAGCATGTGTTTTTAGTTGTTAGCAGTTAGAGAGGGAAGTACAGTTCAGCACTGTAACCTAATCGTACCAGAATGAGGTAATAGCCTAAATGAGTTATGCACCGATTTCCGCTATCTCCTTATTTCTACAAGACCCGGATTGTTTACCCAAAAAGAGCTATTTTTAAATCTCTGTGGTCTCAGCACACTCTGCTCTCATATATAGGCAAATCTCATTTATGCTCACATTCTTCTGCGCGTGGCAAACAAGATCATCATTAGAAAAGAAAAATAAAATGTTTTATTTAATAACTTGCATGTGATGGGTGGACAGACTTACTGTCTGTGTGTGTTCACTCAATTTACTGATCTGTTTGTTATATAACTTGTTTTGTCTCAAGAGGCCGTTGTTGAGGTGAAGTAAGTGATGGCTGACGAAACCAATCTATACTAAAAGCCAATTTAAGGATCAAATGAGTGATGGTAGTGAGGGTTAATATTTGTACTTACAGCTACACAAACACACTCCGATTCACATTAGCTCTCATGATCAGAAGGGGATAATAAAGGTCATACCCTGACTAACCTTTTCCACCCGTTACACTCATCCACCTCCAACCGTTGCACTTTACACAAGAATGAGATTGAGAGCACTCACTGAGTGATTTTCAGTCAGCTGAGCTTAGTGGAGAGACAGGTTCGACAGTGATATAGGCTTAGTAAGTGTGTTAAGAAAGTCTGAGTGGTAAGAGTGCATTCAGCGCATTGATTCAAAACAGGATGACACACACTTGTGTGGGATTTGTCTTTCTTTAAAAATGCACTTAATCTTTTCTTTTGAAAGTTTTACTCATGCAAAAATTCTATGTAGTTAAAAAAAAAAGTTACAAATGATGTACATTCAGATCCAAGTCATATCTTAACCATATTTTGTTTACCTAATTAAAGAGTTAGTTCACCCAAAAATAAAAATTCTGTCATTGATTACTCATCTGAGAGCTCTCTGACCCTCCATAGACATCAAGAGTCTTTCCGCATTCAAGGCCCAGAAAGGTACATCGACAAAATATTCCATGTGACATCAGTGAATCAACCGTAATTCTACGAAAAACAACAATAATAATGACTTTATTCAACAATTCTTCTCCTCTCGGTCACCCCAGCGATAGATTGGAGGGTACCACGATGCGATCATGCGATTTCATCTGTACGTAAACAAAGCACGGCGCATACATGTTCTATGTCAACAGCACAGTGTGCATACGTTGTTTACATTCAGAGTACAGCGCACACATGCATTATGGAGCTGTCCAATATGGCGCTAGGGTGATGCAGAGGAGAAGAATTTTGGTTTTCTCATAGTATTCTTATAGCTTTACGGTTACGGTTGAACCACTGATGTCGCATGGACTATTCTGTCGATGTTCTTGGACCCTCGCTGTCTGTGGAGGGTCAGAGAGCTCTCTGATTTCATCAAAAGTATCTTTGCGTTCCAAAAATGAACAGTCTTAAGTGTTTGGAATGACATGAGGATGAGTAATTAATGACAGATTTTCATTTTTGGGTGAACTATCCCTTTAACGATATTTTGGGGATAAATTTATACCCAAAAATGAACTAAACCTGACAAAATCTCCAAAAATCTCCCTTTGGGGACGTCCTCATTTGTAAAACAGGTATAAAAATATTTTAATTGCCATATTGAGAGCACTGAACGTAAACAAATTTAGCTGATTTTTGCTCCTGAATATGGTCAGTTATTGTCATGTTTTGAGCTGTACTAATTGGTGGGACCAGGAAAAACATTTGGAGTACTGTAGACTAAAGTTATAACAAATCAAGGAGAAGAGTGCAAAAAAAAAAAAAACTGTCTGGGGAACAAAAGGCATTTGTGGTTGCCCAAACTGAACAAGGATTTCCAGGGCAAGAATCATGACATTTGTATTTGTTCTTATCATTTCCTATCAGGTAGGTGAAATATTAGGCTAATATCTTAATTAATTCTGCTCATATGTATCTTTACCACCTATTAACGTCTGTGCGAAAAAGGAACATCAGTGAAAGTGCTGTATTTCCATATATTTCAGAATGACTTTGAATCTGCCTTGGTCACGAGGCAGCACGATATATTAGGATATAGCATAATTATGATAATGCTTTTATACAACAATCTGATAAAACAGAGGTTAATATTGAGTAACTTACTTTTTAGGTGCAATTTTGCTGGGTACTTTGTGTGTTTTTGCTCCGCCAGCGAAAATAGTTCCGAACAAAACAAAAACAGAATTGCTGTGCGTCTCAGCAACACACAGTAGCGGCGTTTGATTTTAATGAATAAATGAATCCGAGTGGTTAAATGTATCGATTCAACAAATGACTCAATGACTCGCTTATAAAAACAGTTGACTAGTTTCCTTTCTGAACCAATCAGTGTTATTAAACGAATCGGTTGAATTAAGAAATGAGTCACTCATAAAGACCACCTTTTCCCACCACTGGTGTAACTTAATGCTACAACGTATTTACATAAAACAATTTGTGAATATTTATTATATTAACTAAAAGGTTGTTGCAGACATAGTGCAGTTGAGTTCTTAAACTGAATCATACAGACAGATAATGTCTATGTCTTCAGTATTTTGTTTTGAGGATAAACAATAGCTGCATTGTATGCCTGCGCTGGGTCCACAGGCACAAGGCTATAGCTGCTATTGTCCTGCTCTCTGTTTATCAGGTCGGAGTTTTATAGAGCTTTTAAAAAGCACAGACAGGGCTTAATGTTTAATGGAGAGCTGCTCTACCTTTAGAAAGAATCTCACTTTCGTTCTTGCTGTCAGACATGTGCATGTTTGTGTGAGATCTTCATTCACTTGTGCTTTCTGTGTGCACAGGGGTGTGTGTGTATGTGTGTGTTTAGTGACAGAATCCATCTGAACAGCTCTGCATGCAGTGGCCGCCCAGCAACACGCTTTGCAAAGTCAGCATAGAGAGAGAGAGACAAAGATAGGCGAGGTGAGGTAAGGCAGGGGACTTTTTGTACTCCATCTGTCCTCCTCCACAATGTGAATATGTCCAAAAACACTCTCTCTGGACAACACACTTTAATACTGCCAAACAAGGGCGTGTATGTGTGTGTGTTTTTGTAAGTCACGCCCTCTCAAACAGCTGTTGAAACTAGGCCTCATATACTGTAGATAGGTGCGCAGACGGAACAAGTGTCAGTCCTGGAGTCAGTCAAGGGATAATGCATGTATACCATTAGCTAAAGGATTACATATAGCCAATCCATTAGCTTAAGTGTGTGTTTATGTGTGTGGCGTGCAATAGTTTAAAGATTTAAGGTGGTACACACACATTTTTATCTTAAAGGGATAGATTAGCCATGAATGAACATTCTGTCATCAATTACACACCAGTGTTATTTTAGTACCATTGATTCATTGCACTATTTATAGAATCAGACAAATGAATCAGAAGTTATTTTTATATTTTCTGTTTTATTTTAAAGGAATAGTTCATCCGAAAATAAAAATTCTGTCATTAATTTATCACTCTCATGTCATTCCAAACCTGTAAGACCTTCGTACCTCAGGACAAAATAAGATATTTTTAATAAAATTCGAGGGCTTTCTGACCCTGCATTTAAGCTTTAAGTAAGTTTGTGTTTTTGTCTATTTTATTATTTCATTTCAAGGTCTATATAGTTTTTTAAATTACGTTTGAGCTTATTTAGTTTGTTATTTTAACTAGCTAAAATAAAATAAGTGTCATTTTAAAAAAAATATATTATATTTTCTTTCTGTCAGTGTTAGTTTTATTTCAAGTTTTGACATAGTTATGTTTACTGTGTTTCTCATGCTCATAATGTTCCAAATCTGTATGATTTTCTTTCTTCCATTTTTTTTTTAAAGAAAATTATTATTATTTTTTTTTTCCATGTTTTTGGAACAATGATAAACTATGATAGAATTAACCCTTTGAAGCATTTTGTTAGCTCCAGATACACTACCTCTCAAAAGTTTAGGATCAGTAAGACTTATAATAATATTTTTTTAAAGAAGTCTCTTATGCTCATCAAGACTGCATTTATTTGATCAAAAATACAGAAAAAAACAATAATAATGCAAAATGTTATTACAATGTAAAATAATGTTTTTTATTTTGATATACTGTAAAATATAATTTATTCCTGTGATGTAAACCTTAATTTTCATCAGCTGCTACTCCAGTCTTAAGTGTCACATGATCCTTCAGAAATCATTCTAATATGCTGATTTATTATTAGAATTATCAATGCTGGAAATTTGTGCTGCCAAATATATTTTTGAAACCCCTGATTCTTTTTTTCAGGTTTTTTTTTTATGAATAACAAGTTAAAAAGAACAACATTTATTCAAAATATAAATCTTTTCTAACAATGTAAATCTATGTTATCACTTTTTATTAATTTAACACATTCTTGGTAAATAAAAGTATCAATAAAAATGTACTGACCTTTTTGAACAGTAGTGTTTCTATTTTAAATAAATGCTGTTCTTTTTAACTTTTTATTCATCAAAGAATCCTGAAAAAAGTATCACAGGTTCAAAAAAAAAATTTAAAAAATGAAGCAGCACAACTGTTTCCAGCACTCATAATAAATCCGAGAGCTTTCTGATCCTGCATAGACCACAATATTAGAATGATTTTTTTAAGGATCGTGTGACACTGAATACTAGAGTAATGATGCTGAAAAATGTAGCTTTCATCACAGAAATAAATTAGATTTTTAATGTACATTAAAATAGAAGAATGTTGTTTTACGTCATAATAATATTTCACAATATAATTTTTTTCTGATCAAATAAACATAGCCTTGATAAGCATTAAAAAACATTTAAAATACATTAAAAATTATACCGATCCCAAACTTTTGAGTGGTAGTGTACATTCAGATCTGCTTTATAGCTAAATTGTGAAAACGTTAAAACTGAAGCATCAATTAATTCTACTTTGTTGTTCTTTCGAGGGAGGTGTTTATAAAAGGATTGTTATCCTTTTGGAAGTGTTTTCATCTCTGTTTGCCACTTCTCAATCATGTATTCATTAACTACAAGTGCTAGGAATTTAAAAAAAGACATGTTTACGCTTTGGAAAATCTACTTTGCTTGCCTTTGTAGCACTAGATTTTTGAGTTTTTAAACAGTACAGCGACAGACAGAGAGCTGAGTGCGGAGGGTGACAGACAAGTGGGTAAGATAAGGACAAAATGTTTATTTAATGTTAATATGGGGAAGGATTTAGGAACAAAGGACGCCAGACAAAGAACAGATGTTAAATAACCTTTTGACCACATAAATAGACACTCAAAAGCACAATGAAACCTACACACGAAGTCTTTCATCATTTTCTGTGTTTAATTTGATGTGCTTTAAATGCATAGTCATATTCTTAGGGATTTTTTAGGTGTGTCTGAAGTCCCAACTGTATGTTTTACATTTGGTTTCAATTAAATCCCTTTTTGACGATCAATACTTTCCTCCTACATCCGGCTAATGGGAATTTCACTGAGTGCTTTCCATCTGTGTGTTTTCAGAATGGACATACAGATACTAATGCACAAAGAAATGTATAACTGTATAGTAATACTTTAAACCTTTACTTATTCCATGCATAAAGCATTTTAGAATTTACTATACTCATAAACGTTCATACTTAAGTTTGAGAGTCACTGACCAAATGCTTCACTGTGTGATTCCTCAGGTGAAGAAACGTCAGCAGGCCATCGTTGGCTTTCTGGAGGCCAACCGGATCAGTTTTGAGGAAGTTGACATTACCATGCTGGAGGATCAGAGGCTCTGGATGTATAAGAACATTCCTGAGGAGAAACAACCTGAAAAGGGCAATCCTCTCCCCCCTCAGATCTTCAATGGAGAGGACTACTGCGGGGTGAGTCATCAATTCGTTTCATTCGAAACTAATACGTATGCTTGATGTTTTAAACACTGGACAGGTGATGTAAAACAGGCTCACTTAACTTGTTCGAAGATTAACCAATAATCTTCTATCAGAAGCGAATTTATAGTTGGATACTCGCACAGCGGTTATATCTTCATCGATATACCACAGACCTCGATTCATACGCATTAATTGGTTCTGTAAGATGTCTGAGGGATTCTGTTGAAGTAATACTCTGTTTCTCTCAGACACTTAAATCAATGATAAGCTAAAAGCTCTCTGTCTGGCCAATGAGTCCACATTGGGTTGGTTTGAGAGGATGTTTATTAAAAATCAATATATGTAAACAAAGATCCATGGGGCAAGCTGTGTGGCACCATCCTCTTTTCAAGCCAATTACATTCTAGTGTGGTATTTATTGTGTTTTCTATAGCCAATCACATTAAAGCATTAGATCCTATATAAGGTAGTCATCCAAAAACAAATCTTAAAGTTTCAAAAAAAAGATTTTGCAGGCAAAACACAACCTAATATTCGAATTCACACCTACACACACTCTGTTTTTATAATTAGAGTTATAGTGTAATATGCTACTATGACTTGTCTTGCCATAAATGGCTGAAGAATCAAAGACATTTATGAGTTTGAATCTTAATTTAGAAATGATTCATCATTTAACACCTAAGGTTTGTATATTTTGTGAATGACTCATGGAAGTGGCTGGATTTTGCTGAGCACCCAACTGATCTAATCTCTCAATAATCCTGATTACTCTTAGAACCTGCCTCCAGCATCTCTTTTAGCCAATCAGAAGAGCAGATCTGCCTCTTTAACATGTCATAGTGATTAACTGTTTGACACTAATGGAGGGCAAGACACATTTGAACTATTTTTGTGTATTTTTTTTGTGTATTGTATGACCAGGTGATTTTGTTTAATATAAAGAGATTTGTTATGAGTAAAGTTATATATATATATATATAATTAAATAATTAATAAAAAATATGTTATGGTATACACTGCCATTCAAAAGTTTAGGATCAGTAAGATTTTTAATGTTTTTAAAGAAGTCTCTTATGCGCATCAAGGCTGCATTTACATGATTAATAATACAGAAAAAACAGTAATATTGTTTAATATCATTAGAGTTTAAAATAATGGTTTTCTATTTTAATATATTTTAAAATATAATCTATTCCTTTGATACAAAACTGAATTTTCAGCAGCATTACTCTAGTCTTCAGTGTCACATGATCCTTCACAAATCATTCTAATATGCTGATTTATTATTTTTTTTAATCAATAGTGGAAACGTTTGTGCTGCTTAATATTGTTTTTTGGAACCTGTGATACTTTTTCAGGATTCTTTGATGAATAAAAAGTTAAAAAGAACAGCATTTGTTCAATATATATATATAAGTCTTCACTACTTTTTTTTAACACATCCTTGGTGAATAAAAGTATTAATTTCTTTCAAAAAAGAAAAAAATAAAAGTACTGACCTCAAACCTTTAAATGGTTGTTTATATTCTTACAAAATATTTTTATTTTAAATAAAAAAAAAATAAATAAATATCACAGGTTTCAACAAAATATTAAGCAGCACAACTGTTTTCAACAGTAATTATAAATCAGCAAATTAGAATGATTTCTGAAGGATCATGTGACACTGAAGACTGGAGTAATGATGCTGAAAATTCAGCTTTGCATCACAGGAATAAATTGCATTTTAAAATATATTTACATAGAAAACTGTTATTTTACGTTGAAATAATATTTCACAATATTACTGTTTTTCTGTATTTTTGATCAAATAAATGCAGCCTTGATGAGCATAAGAAACTTATTTAAAAAAAAAACATTATTTCATTTGAGATTGTTAATGGATGTTAAATAGCATAATTTATAGAATCTGAATTAGCAGGTTCTCTTCTTTAGTTTGATATTCATGAAAGATCAACATCAAGTGTCAATATTATATCCAATTTTAAAATCAAACAGCACAAAAACACATGCTAAAAATCTCTCCTGAGTCATTATTATTCTATCTTTTTCAGGATTATGAAGATTTCTTTCAGTCTAAAGAGACGAACACAGTGTTCTCATTCCTCCGTTTGCCTCCTGTAAAGGTACAAACACACTCCCACTTGTCTTATAATTACTTCACTGTAAAAACACATTTATTTCAGAAACAACCTGTTTACAGAGAATATATCTCAAATATATTTTATTTCTCCCTCCCTTGTTGGCAATTATTTTCTTGTTTTATGCATTAACCATTAATTTTGTCAGACTTATGCTTAAAAATACTATTTGCCAATGGTGTAAGAAAAATAAAGTGTATTCATCATATATAATATTGCAATTCTCAGTGGATGTTTAGATAGTCGTACTGAATAGCAGTATGAAAATATTGATTATTAAGATGCTTTGTTGTGTCATGTTTTGTTACTGGCTCTACACTGGTTTTATTACAGATAATAGAATAGGATTAACATCTAACTGAATTAAATTCTGTTCTCCACAGGACTCTGAATCCTAGAGTGTGTCATTGACATTTCCATAGACTGAAACACTGTGGTATTGCCTCTTTTTCCTGTGATGTTTTTCCTGTTGTCCCCTGGTCTGAAGCCCTCTCACTGCCAGCAAAGCTTTTGCCAAACACACGCTGCCCTCCAGCCCAGCTTTTCCTAAGAAATTCTCCTCATTCAAACACACACATACAAAGGGTGATTACAAACATTTTCTATGGCCTAATTCATTATTTATACGTGTTGCCGTTATGTTTTGTTACGTGTTGCATGAAAAGCCTATTCTGCTTTTTATAACATGACACAGGGATAGAAAGTGAACTTATACCTGTATGTTTGTGTGCGTAAGACTTAAGAGAATAAGAAGTATGCAAGGTTGCATGTACGAGTCTCTAAGTTGTTCTTTGTTAAGGAGCTCAAACAGTCGGCCAAAAGGAAATTTAGGGAAACAGCAGAAGAATTGGATATAATGTTGTCCTTTCTGCAGGCTTTGATCTATTTGTAAAAAGAAGTTCGGACCAAAAGCCAAAACTGCCTCCAAACAGGAAATAGAATCCTGACCTGAATTAAGATCTCAGCTGATCAGAGCGCAGTGTTTTCACAAAGCATAATGGCTCTTCAAAGCTGTCCTGTTCTAAAACTGATCCTGAATCAGTATTTGAACACTTTATGCTTTATTATTGGAATTTCAGATCACATTCCTACAGCCTTTTGTTCCTTCTGCTGGAAAACATGCTAAAGAACTCATATCTTGTTTGAGGATGTATTTCATTGTCTGTTAAAGTGTGTTTTTCTTCTCAGGGGTATGTTTGCATGTAGCATGTAGCACACTGTGATGCCTCAGCTTTCAGCTCACCCGTTTATGTAGCTCATATAGCGAGTTTGTTGGTAGTTGGTTTACTTACAAAGCTGGTTTTGTGGATCATGTTTTATGTTTACACAGTCTATTTCTCTCTATTTTCTTGGACAATCTACTGCATAAAACAAAACACACTCCTAAACCTACTTTCACTGCATTTTCTATTCATTTACTATTCATTCACTACTCCCACCCTTTCATTAAATTATTCCACATGAATAAGCACTGCATTTATGTTTACGTGCACATACACACATTCTCAGGACACAATTGTGTTTTATGTTTCTCTCTCTCTCTCTCTCACACACACACACTGTCACACATTCCGTAAAATGTTATCATTCCTCTCTATATTGATGAATGTGTGAAGTTACTGTTGTTTACTTTCATAATCTACATGAATAATTTAAAATTCTAATTTGTAATAAAGTATATTCAAAGCTTCTTTAATAATGGTTGCTTGTTTTTGTTTTTATTTTGTTTGTTTTTTTCAAGTGAGTCTCAGTTTCAGCAAATATCGCATATTAAACAAAATATCAAACCAACTTGCATTTCTTTAAAGTCATAAAATAATTTAAATTTTCCAAATGTAATTTGTAATAACTTTTGAAGAAGTCCAGACAATCCAGACATCCCAGGATGCCTTTGCAAGTGGCAGTTTTGTATTAGCTTGCATAAGAGGCTGACGTAGACAGCGTGAGAAAATGTTCGTCTATAAATAGATACAGATGTTTGCTACCCATGAGTTGAATACTACTAAAACGGATGGATACAGTGTTTAAATAACATATACATATTGACATATAAGACAAAAGTCTTCAATAGAGGCTCTATGACCCCTAGAGGGTCATTTGAACCCTTTCCAACATTGACTATGATTTTGAGATCCATCTTTTCACACTGAGGACAACTAAAGAACTCAAATGCAACTATTACAGAAGGTTCAAGCGCTCGCTGATGCTTCAGAAGGCAGCATGATGCATTTAAGGGGTCATCGGATGCAAACTTTACTTTTTCATGTTGTTTGAACATTAATGTGTGTTGGCAGTGTATGTACAAATCTACCCTATAATTATAAAAATCTATGCAGTGGTTTTTAATTAATCTGTAAAAATAATATCCACTTTTTCAAATCGAGCCGTTCTCATATGCCTGTCAGTGTGCCGTCACACCAACAGAGGCTGCACCCACTATAGTCGATTGACATGAGCTCTTACCTCAGACCAGCTGTCACAGTCCAGTAACTTTCCTTGTTTCGATGCCGAAGCAGGGATGTAAGTTAGACAAGAATATCTCAGATTGAGGAGTTGTGTTTCTGGATGTAATAATGAACATAGTGGTCGTCATTTACTCCCGACATCTGAGCTGCTGAAGATGCAGTGGATTACATTTGTTTGTGAATGGAATGCGCCTCCCGATCTACATTTATCCGTCTATGTTCGCGCGAACATGGCTGAATGCAGCTGAAGTAAACAAGATCGTCACTCCACAGATAGAAGAGAGGGGCGGGGTGAGCAGAGCTCATTTGCATTTAAAGGAACAACCCCTTAGAATGAGATGATTTTTGCAGAGCTCATTTTGACAAGGTAAAAAGGGTGTTGTTTTACAAAACCATTGAGAATTTTTAATCAAAGTATATTAGAGACTTTTCATTAAGACCCTAAAGAATCATATCAACTTGTGGAAAATGCATCCGATGACCCCTTTAAGAGCTGGGGAGTGAAAACTTTTGAACAGAATAAAGATGTCTACTGTCATGAATCTGGTTCTGAACGCCAGTCCGCTCACTACCAGAGGTCACCTTGTCATTTCACATTATTCAGACTGTTGCACCACACCCTGGACTACATTTCCCATCATTCATTGCGCTGATGATACAGCTGTAACCAATCAAGCACACTATATAAGCCTTGCACTTCCTCTTCCTAGTTGCCGAGTACTGTATTGCGTTTAGCACATGTCTAGTGTTAGCAACTGTATGGAGCGACTTTGTTCGTTTCTAAGTCGAGTTAAGACTTGTTCCTGTGTCCAGTCATTCTAGTCTTGTATCCTCACCTTGTGATATCATCTTGTCTGCCTTCAGCCTGCCCTGGACTTTTCGCCTGTCATGGATTTAACCCTTTGCCTTGTCGTTTTGTTCGCCCCTCGAATGAACTCTAGCCTGTCTTTTTGGAATACCCGTTTTCCTTGTCCCTTGGATTACGTTCGCCGCTGAATGACTTTCGCCTGTTTTACGGATTGCTCTTGTGTCTTGCCCGAATATACCTGTTAGCCAGTGTTCGACGCTGCCTGCTGTTTTGACTATGTCTTTGTTCAATAAAGCTTTGCATTTGGATCCGACCGCTTCCCGTCTCCCTCGCTCCGTAACAGAATACTCGGCCACTAGGAAGAGGAAGTAGAAGGCATATAGAGTGTGCTTGATTGGTTACAGTTGTGTGTGTCATCAGTGCAATGAATGATGGGAAATGTAGTCCAGGGTGTGGTGCAACAGTCGGAGTAATGTGAAATGGCAAGGTGACCTCTGGTAGCGAGCGGACTGACATCAGGACCAGATTCATGACATCTACATTTTTCTAAATATATATATATATATATATATATATATATATATATATATATATGTATGTATATGATTTCTCTGAAGAACAGAATTCCTGAACAATTAAACTGCCTGCTGTTCTTCAGAGAAATCCTTCAGGTCCCACAATTTTTTTTAGTTTTTCAAGATTTTTGTGTATTTGAACCCTTTCCAACAATGACTATTATTTTTAGATCTATCTTTTC
Source organism: Labeo rohita (assembly GCF_022985175.1). Lineage (NCBI taxonomy): Eukaryota > Metazoa > Chordata > Actinopteri > Cypriniformes > Cyprinidae > Labeo > Labeo rohita. The sequence goes on along the minus strand of NC_066891.1, from coordinate 10,877,042 downwards.
ACACTGAGGACAACTGAGGGACTCATTTGCAACTATTACAGAAGTTTCAAACACTCACTGATGCTCCAGAAGGAAAAACGATGCATTAAGAGCCGGAGGGTGAATGTAACTTATTTTGTCTTCTGAGAAACAAGTATCTTCTGTAGCTTCTGAAGGGCAGTACAAAATTAATATATATATATATATATATATAATATTTAGGCAAAATAAGAAAAAATGTAGATGTCATGAATCTGGTCCTGATGTCACTATTCTGAATTACCAGAATACCATTCTGAATTATGAGACACCAATGTTTCAGGAGTTTAAGACACAGAATAGGACACACTTATTTAATAACCGTTTTATTTCCTATTTAAGTTTATGCATTTGCTTTATTTTTTTTTTAAATTAACTGTTTGTTTTTTTCACAAGGTTTCCATGCAAAGATTTGATTTCAAAAACAGTATTATAGCTATTAACCTATATCTTGTTATGATTTTAAATCTGTATTTAACCTCAGAACAATCTCAAAGTAAAAAGAGGTCCTAAAGCCTGATATTATAGTGGCTGGGCTTTAAAATTAAATTACAATCTTAATAAAAAAATGAGGGATTTTTAAAGTGTGGCAGTAATCAGTGTTGAGTACTACCGTAAGGTCAGCCCTGCCTGTTTTAAATGCTTAAAAATGATGAACAACAACAACAACAAAAATAAATAAATAAGTACTGAAAAAAAAAAGAAATTTAAATTTAGAAAAGTAATCAAATGTAATCCGTTACATTACTATAATAAAGTAATTGAAATAGTAACAATACTTCTTACATTTTCAATAGGGTAACTTGTAATCTGTAACCTATTACATTTCCAAGGTAAACCTTCCCAACACAAGTATCCTTAAAAAATTTTAGGTATTTGAGACATTACTGCACCCTAGTGGCCAAATAGGGAAGTTGATCTCAAATTTGATGAGAGACTCACTTGTAGATACAAAATACAGAGATATGCTTAATGGGAAATCTTTTTTCATTTAATTACGTAAAATAAGTAGTGCAGTGTGCCTACAGTAGCTCATTGCTTGAAGAATGCCTCTGGTTTCCCATCCTCCACTGCTTCAAAAAACTTCTGATAGTCCTATGAACACAAACACAGATGATAACCAGCTTTATATGGACTGCATAAATGAAAATAGGAGTATGGAAGAACACGACTTGAACACTTCAAGTGGTCATCTTTAAAGCATTTGCTCAGGCATTACTGGTAAAGCACATCCAGACACGGTGCATGTGTGGAATCTTAGCTGCGCCATTATTTGCTGATTTGTGAACAGCGTGTGCTGTTCTGAGCATCAGAACACAATCTCAAGATGTTCCCCAGAGTGGCAGACAACTGGTGCATTCCAAGCAGTGGAAACATCTATAGTCGATGGGAGTGTTTAAAAAGGGTGTGCTGTGGTTTAGAAGAAACTGAACGAGCCTGACAGGTCTCCTGTGCTAATATACGAAATCTTAAGTTTCAAGTGTTGTTTGCACAACAGAATTAATAGCATTACCATACACTACAAACACTTACACCCTGTTTTGCATCACTTAGAACTGACTCAACGGTTCAACATTCTTGTTGCAAAACCCAAAGTGTGTACTGATACATACACATCGTTTGTTTAGAAGATTTCCATGTGCTATTTATGCTTTACTACAAGTCATATCCCAAAGTTTATGTGCTTTTCATAAAAACTCGAGTTTTTCTACTGAACTGAAATTGCATTATTTGATAGATTTAACATGGTTTAGTGTTAAGCATTCACCTGAATGTCAGCCAGTCTACTGGTTTTTAGAATATTAAATCAACTGACAATTCCTGACTTGAAGTTGATTTGATGCAGGTACAACAGACACAGTTTTTCGCTCTTGATCTGCAGGCCACTATCAAAAACAAGGTGACAAGATGAGACTCACCCCACAGTATTTGTCTTCGTTGAAGACCTGAGGGGGCATCGCTGAGGGGTTTCCCACTTTCTTCCTCATCTCCTCCTTCTTGTCAGGGGATTGTGAGATGTCCACAGCAAAGTACTTGAACTTCTTGGATTCCAGAAACTGGAAAATCTCTTGCTGATGTTGCTTCACCTGTAGAAACAGAGATGGAAAACAATGAACCTGTGAAAACGCACACTGAAACTCTGGTTTCTCTTCCTTTTTTAAGACATTTGACAAGAACAACTAGTTATTTACTTCAAATGTCTTGAAATAATGTTTTTCACCACCTAGGAATTTTTTATAATTCTGCAGACACAAACTTCTACAGAGTTAATATAACTAATCTAATTTGACATGACTGTCTAGCATATTAACACAAAAGAGTAGGTACAGTTCAGAATATCAGCTTGTCATCAAGTAAGCATGTATCAACTGCTAGATACATTCAGAGAAATCAGAAATGTACAGATACACACCTCTCTAGAGCCACTCACACTGCTGAAATACACTGTGATGGTCATCTTCTAAAAGTGCTAAAAGGTTTGCTGAGAATAAACGAGGTATTTCAGTAAGCTGTCTAAACCTTTAAAACAAAAGTAAACTCAGACAACTCAAGGACCAGGAAAGCAAGTTTTGACAGTTCACCTGACAGCCCCACCTACCAGAAGCACAGACACTCTCTCTCTCTTTTTACACACACACACATATACATCATGTGTGGCACGCCTGAACTTGCATGGGGCATTTTATACTGAGATTGCACATAAACACATACATTTCAGGGTGCACCAAATGCATGATAGTCATCTTGACATAAACTGGTTAAAAGTGGTTGCAAATATGAATCAAAAAAGTTCAGATTTTAAGATAAGCTCTAGTATCATTTGTTCACAGATTTTTTATATTTTGCTAGCAGAGCTGGGTAGATCACTTACAAATTGTAATCTGTTACTGATTGCAAATTACATGACGAAAATTGTAGTTAGTAACGTAATCCATTACATTACACATTTTAGGTAATATAATCTGACTACTTTTAGATTACCTTTCACCTGCTCTACCATACAACAGTATTTCTGAACAGTATGATTTTTAATTTTCTTTGTTTTTTTGTCTCTTCTGTTCACCAAGCATGCATTTATTTGATCCAAAGTACAGCCAAAGCAGTAATATTGTGAAATATGTTTTTGCTATTTAAAATAACTGCCTTATATTTGAATATTTTTTAAAATGTAATTTATTCCTGTGACTTCAAAGCTAAATTTTAGCATCGTTACTCCAGTCACATGATCCTTCAGAAGTCATTCTAATATTCTGATTTCCTGCTGAAAAAAACATTTATTACTGTTTTTATTATTATTATTATTGTGTTGAAAACAGCGGAGTAGATTTTTTTTTTTTTCAGTTTTCTTTGACGAATATAAAGTTCAGAGGAACAGCATTTATCTGAAATAGAAATATTTGCATATTTGGTAAGCAGAAGAGACTTCTTTAAAAAAAAAACCAAAAAAAAAACTTTTGACTGGTAGTGTAACTCATTTATCACACTAATTTAAATAGGACAATCCTATTGATATAAAAATACAAAGAGTAAGAAAATATATTACATTCGTTGTTATTAGTAACATGAAGTGCATTAAATATTACATCAATTCAAGGTTTCCCAAACTGGGGCTCATGAAGGAACTGCAGGGCGTTTGTAAATTGAAAGAAAAGCTAATAATTAATTAAATTATAAAAATATAAAATTTAAATAAATCGTTTTAAAATAACAATCAATCAAAATAAAACACTTACTAAAAAAATATTTTATTTGTTTACCTGCATGTCTTGTGGCCATTAACCAATGTCAGAGAACTGTGAACATGTTCAAATGTGATAATTATTAATTAAAATCAATAAACACATTAGGTTAAAGAGGTTCAGTTGACCCAAGGAACTTTGTGATTCACTGGATTCGATGTAAATATAAAATAATGTGAATGAATTTGTGCATTTTAATGAGTTTGAAAGGCAAAAACCGTTCAAACACATTGTAACATATGATTAAATAACCTACGGAGTGATAATTCATATAAAAATAAACGTGTTCATCAGCAGCTCACGCAATGTTGAAACGGTCTGATTACGAGTATTTTAAAATGTTATTTAATCTAATTACAAGTACTTATTTTTTGGAATCTGATTACATGAAATCAGTTACTACCCAGCTCTGTTTGTTATTCAATTTCTCAACAATTCATAATTTGTGAAATGTGAATGTCAACACACTTTCTGGCGGCACTGGCTGTCTAGCAACGCTGAGGCGGAAAATTATACACGGAGTAGACAACACCACCTAGTGGTGGATTTAGATGCATGCGCCATCGCCGCGGATTAAGCAGTAATATAAAACGAAGGAGTTCAAATGTTGTTAAGCAGTACATTTTATAAATAATAGTATATACTATAACAATAACACACTACGCAAACCTTATATACCAAATGCCACAAAAAAAAGAGTTACGCGTGGATATCCACGCAGGCAGTGAAATGGACACCACCGGGGCCTTTCACGCTTAAAACAATGTCGTCGACGCTATGACGTTCTCTTTACTCGCAGTCAGAGGGAAGGTAGGGCGAGTTTTTGTAATCTCCGACAGAATCGATCTTAAATATCCAACATCCTGCCTTTAAAATACTCAAAGATGTATCCTAAAGAGTGGAAATTGATATATCGATTATATTATGCCTTTATTTCAGGAATTTATCCTCTCATCCATCGCTAATCTACAATGGCCGAGGAAGGGTGAGTGATTCTGTTCTCGCTACGCGAGTTACTGATAGTGCATGCACACTTTAGTATGCAATCGCTGCACAACTTAGTTTTAATAATAAAAAACGTGTACTGAATGGGTTTATTTAGTGGTTAAAACTTATTTTACTTACCCTAAAGTTTAGAAACGTAATTACTTTTCCCCTCAGAGTAATAAGAACGAAATGTCTCAACTCTTTTTCTATACAATGGAAGTGAATGGTGACCAAACGCTCTCAAAGTGACGCTAAACGCTTTAATAGTAGCCCACGTGATCCTTAATTAACCATTTCACGTATTATAAAGCCATATGATGGTTTTGTGCAGGGTTAGGCCTAATTCGAGTTGTTCGCGGAATCTCTTCATAGATTTCTATTCATTTTCAATGTAACCTAAAGAGACTATATTAGACATTCTATGTCAATAAACCTCTATATACACATCTACTTACACTCATGTGTTATAAAATAGTCATACAGGTCTTGAATGTTTCTCTTACCTCTAAAGTAACTTCATGTCTGTCTTTGTAAGTATATGACACTAGATGTGATTTTCATAAGGTGGCCTCGGCTAATGATGACTCCTTAATCTTTTGTCGGATACCCCTTCACTCTAATCATGAGTGAGACATCCAGTCTGAAAAGCCGCAGGTTGTTAAACGCATGTGTGCGCACCTGACTCTTTACACCCCAATAACTTCCTTTTGTGTAATTCTGACAGCATTGCTGCCGGAGGTGTGATGGATGTCAACACCGCTCTGCCTGAAGTGCTGAAGACCGCACTCATCCACGACGGTCTGGCCCGCGGTATCCGTGAGGCCGCCAAGGCCCTCGACAAGTAAGAAGTTATTTTTTCTTTTTTAAAATACTGTAAGATGCTGCTGCAGCTATCTATGATGAAGATTTGGTTCCCTCTTCTGAAGTCTCTGAGGACAAAAACCTATCCGTCACCAAATTTCTGTCTGAGATACTGTTGGAGTGGTTGGTCATATACCTGTTGGAGGAGATTTGAAGGCTCGTCATGATCGATCTTTCTTTCTGACAGGCGCCAGGCTCATCTTTGCGTCCTGGCAGCAAACTGTGACGAGCCCATGTACGTCAAGCTGGTGGAGGCTCTCTGTGCCGAGCATCAGATCAACCTCATCAAGGTGAGGAGAGTCTGAGAATAACATTTAATACATCAGCAGATTTTATGGAAGATTTATGCCTCAATTCAGGCTTTTTCTGCTTGCAGTTCTTATTTGGACTTCCTCATTCTTAATTGTGAGAGAAACTCAACTGCGAAAAGTCTGAATTCTGTGGCATAATTTCCATCAGACAATATGCATAAAAGGTCATTTATTTTTTGGAAGTTTTTTTTCTCACCGTTCAGACTCTCAATCAGAATTGCAAGAGATAAATCCAAAATTGCTGATATAAACATGCAATTCTAAAACTTTAAGTCGATTGCAGTTGCAAAAGAAAATCAGGAGAAGTTGCAATTACCTTTTATTCTATAGCAGAAATAAGCTTCCATAGGAATTAAACTGGAGCCTATATCATTAAAATTCCTTATAAGTGTCTTAACCCATTTTGGAGCTGATACCTGCAATTGGACTTCAGGGTTTGTTTCCTGGCTGAGTTTTCAGTCCTGAAGACCCATGGCACTGCATATTTTGTATGGTTACTTTATTTAACCCACCTGATTCATATGATCTCATTAAGCCCTCCTTAAACTTGAATTGGGTGTTTTTTTAAATAGACAAAATATGCAGTGTTTTGGGTCCTGGTTGATAGTAAAGCGTTAACCGAACTATATATCTAGAGCCCTGGTGGTGGGCTTTTGATTTGGACCACCCAGAACATCTTAACTGCTGCAATTAGCTAAGGACTATTCTTGTGGGCAGCAACACTTGTTGCTTCTGAAAATGTTCATGTAGTTCCTTTTTATTAGCTATTAAATTCAATGAACGCTTTAAATGCAAAGTTTGTTCTTTTGAATATTGCCAAGACTTTTTATTTGGAAGCGATAAGCCTGATTTGAACTAAAACGCCAAAATCGCTGGTTAAAAGTGTAAAGCCATAAAATATAACTGTCTCTGCTCTGTTGTAGGTTGATGACAATAAGAAGCTTGGTGAGTGGGTTGGTCTGTGCAAGATTGACAGAGAGGGCAAACCCCGCAAGGTGGTGGGCTGCAGCTGTGTAGTCATCAAGGTGGGTGTCAGACTAGTCCTGTTTTTAATTTACTTCATGTTGTGAGGGAGAAAAACACCTTGGGTTTTACAATTCGTGTTTATTAAAGGAATATCTGGGCTGTGGGTTTAGGTTGTTTGAGCCAGGTCGAGTCCAGATGCTGGCTCTCTGCCCCGTGTCTGTTTTTTTTTTTTTTTTTTTTTTTTGAAATCTTGGCTAGATTGAGCGCCCAAGCACGAGCCTCATGGTCCTGTTTTGATTCTTGAGGTCCCAAAGCAGGGCAACAAGCTGAATTTACTGAATAACTGGATGATTTATATTTGTTTTTCATCAGTAATTATAGGAAGAAATGAGTCTTTGCTGAATAAATGTTAAAGATTTAACATGCATCTAATGTTTTTTCATGTCTCTGATTGCAGGACTACGGCAAAGAATCCCAGGCTAAGGACGTCATCGAGGAGTACTTCAAATCTAAGAAATAAGGCGCCAAATAAAATCTTTTGGAAAGGATGTTACTTGTTGTGTTCTGTTTTTCAAACAGTATGGAAGTTGTAGCAATTCATGTATGTTCTGAAATTAATTTACAAGTGGTAATTCTTTCTTATAAAATGAAAATAGTCAATTACTTGCCCTCATGTCATTCCAAATCCAGAAGACCTTCTTCTTTGGAACACACATTAAGATTATTTTATTTATTTTTTTAAATATAAATTATAAGAGCTTTCTGACCCTGCATAGACAGCAATGTAACTGACACATTCAGGGCCCTGAATGGTGATTAATAAAATGGTCTGTGCATCAGTGGTTCAACTATATTTTTAAGAAGCCACAAGGATGCTTTGTGCACAAAGAAATCAATTATTTTAATGTCCTTACTACCTTTCTGGCCCTTGAATGTGCCAGATGCATTGCTGTCTACGCAGGGTCAAAAAACAAATTTGTGCTCCAAAGATGAACATTCTTACGGGTATGGGACAACATGAGGATTTAGTAATTAATGACAATTTTCATTTTGGGACTAACTGTTTCTTTAACCCTAGTTCGTACGGAGTGAAGTTCAAACACTTGTCCAGCATTATAAGGTTCTTCATTTGGCACCTTGCGGAGTATTAAGAAGTTTACGCTTTTCAGGTTTGATTTAATTGAAGCTAAATTTGGCGTGATCGCTCCGACAGTGCGGTTCGTTTAAATAAGCGTGAACGCTGATTACATAAACGCAGCACGGACTAAAGACACCCAAACAACTTAAAAACACGACGTGATGTAAGGACAAAATGCGCCAACATACCTGGTCCTTGTCCTCATGAGCCATGTTGACGATTCCGTCCAGGCGTCGGAACCGCCGTCTATTTACAGCAGATCTCCGTGTGTGGAGAAATTCCTGGGGTTGTTTTGACTCCACACACACTTTATAAGCTCTTGTTGAGTTACAAGCTGCTAAAAATACCACCATATGTACATATTTAGGGGTTTTAGCACATGATTGTTTTTGACTTTCTGCGATTTGTAAATTATACGTCATAAAAGCTGACCAATCAGATTACGACCTCATCCTTGCGTCTTTTGTATCTTTAGGAACGGAGCTACGTTAAAGGGAACCCCGGGAATTAAAGGAGAAATCCACTTTCAGAACAATTTACAGATAATGTACTCACGCCCTTGTCATCCAAGATGTTCATGTCGTTCCTTCTTCAGTCGTGAAGAAATTATGTTTTTTGAGGGAAACGTTTCAGGATTTTTCTCCATATAATGGACTGATATGGTGCCCCGAGTTTGAACTTCCAAAATGCAGTTTAAATGCGGCTTCAAACAATCCCAGCCAAGAAAGAAGGGTCTTATCTAGTGAAACGATCGGTTATTTTCATAAAAATAATACAATTTATATACTTTTTAACGTCAAACGATCGTCTTGTCTTGCTCTCCCTAAACTCTGTGTATTCTGCCTCATGACAGTTAGGGTATGTCTAAAAACTCCTATCGTATTTTCTCCCTCAACTTAAAAATCGTCCTATATCGCTGTTTTACCTTTTTTGTTAAGGATCTCCTTCGCATGTTCACTTTGCAAAGACTGGGTAAATGGATGTAGGATGATTTTGAAATGATTTTTAAAGCTGAGGGAGAAAATACGGAGTTTTTCTGTCTTGAGGCAGAATACATGGACAGTAAGGCCCCGATCACACCGAACGCGTTTTTTAGTTCTAAAAACGCGAGGCGCACCGCACTGCCTTTTTCTGGTGACTTTTAAAAAAAGAGCAGTGCGTTGCGGTTTTTGCGGTTGCTAGGCAACCATCAAATCAGCCGTCCTGTCAATCTAATCAAAGGATTATAGCGCGAGCGCTTTAAAATCTTTGGTTTTTAGCTGTTAAGTAAACTGTCATATCAGCAAAAAACTTAAAACATACAGCTCCGGGTAACCCGCGATAGACACCAAAAGTTTTTTTTGAATTGTTTTCTATTGGCAGTGAGCGTTATGCGCGCTGTTTATGCGCCGCGGGCGCCTCGCGTTTTTGCTGGAGCGCGCTGAGCGCCTGAAGTTGAAAAAAAAAAAAAAACTCTGAGTGATTTTTTTTTTTTAAAAATAACCTAAATCTTTCATGGGTTTTCTCCTACATATTTCAGTTAAGAGATCATTTACATTATTAAGCCATACATGTCACAATAACCCAGGGTTCCCTTCAAGTGAAAGTAAAACTAGAGTGTTGTTGCACTAATGATATGCACTTTTCCTATAAAATCTATCCACCTTATTCTTCAACACGGAAGTAACACTTCAGCACGGAGACTTCCGGTTCATTAACCGCTATAAGGAAATAATGAGAAGTATACAATGAGCAGTAAATGGTAAAACTGTTTGCACTATAAAGAACACATTAAAATAAGGTAAGACACACCAATTTGTCCAGTGTTGTTTAAACATAATTTTGAACCTTTTTTTTTTTTTGGAAAAACAGAAAGGTGTGTTCCCTGAATAAGAAAACTCAGTACAATGCCTGTATATGGCTTCGCAACTAGTGGTCAGTCAGGATTAAACTACAGCTTTATTAACGCTTTACTTTTTTTTCAGATGCTGAACTTTTATTTTGCTGTTCTTTCCAACTGTTTTGACTTCAACCAAAGTACAAATGAGTGTTTCCTCACAAATGAAAAAAAAACAAACTTTGGATTCCTTCAGAGGCACCAGTATTGACAGCAGATCAAAAGTGTTTTAAACATTTAGAAAACAGAACTCAAGAAAATCTCCAATGTTTACATTTTTTGTTTATCTACATACATTCTCAAAATAAAAACTGACACACAAAACATCTTATAAGGCACAACAAATTATACACAGACTTTTTTTTGCCAAAAACTTACAAAAAACACAAAATCAAAACGATACCATGTGAAATCACACAGCGTCCCTTTAGTGTTTAATCTAGTTCCTGTAAAATAATTTACATGAGTTATGTGTCTATTCTAACTGATCCTCGATTAGAGTACAGCGCTTGAGTTGTTTAAGTGGAGATGAAGTCTACCGTATAGACAGAGATAATGTAATTCCTGTAGATGTGAGGATATATGCGGTTTCAAGACGAAGAACTCACCTCATTCAGACATGAAATGCAGTGTGTGTGACGTAAGACCTTAGTAAGCTCTTTACAAGCCTGGTTTGACCATTATAATCCCATTTTCCCTCGTCCTAGTCTGTCCTAGTCTTCTTAAGACAGTGCAGAAATATCTTAAAAGCCAGAGTTTTCTTAAAAATAATCAAAGACAACAACAACAACAACATAAAAAGAGATCGCAGTGTACTCTTGTTTTTAAATAGTTGTACAAAAAAAGGCCTATGATACAGGTGTCGAGTGTTACAGGTACTCGAATTCCAGTGCTTGATGGAGGGCAAGCAGGTCGGAGTGGCTGGATATCCGCCAGAAGGGCATGTTGTGCTGTGGGGAGAAACGAGCTGTGAGTCCAGCAGAATATCTTTGCGTAGCATTTTCTAGGATTGTCTATGCAGGCATGTTAAGTCACTCTACTAAGGTTTTGTCTAATATTGTTGTATTGTAGTTCCACACTCTTTATTTCGGAAAATGAGGTGAGAGATCCAACAACCAGATCACACAGAGAAAAAACTAACAACAACAGCCTCTGACGATTACTCACACTATTATAGTTCACAACCAGCCACAGAGGGTTTATAAAGAGTTTAGTAAAGCATTTAAAAACAAATTAAAAAAAAAAAAATCAGATCAAAAACAGTAACACTTTACAAAAAGGTGAAATTTGTTAACATAACGGTGTTATTTTTAGTGCTGTCAAATGATTAATTGCGATTAATCGCATCCAAAATAAACGTTTGTTTACATTCATACTGTGTATATTTATAGTGCATTTATAAATACACACACATACGTGACCCTGGACCACAAAACCAGTCATAAAGGTCAGTTTTTTGAAACTGAGATTTATACAAGCTGAATAAATAAAAAAAAAAAAATCTAAATACTGAGAAAATCACCTTTAAAATTGTCCAAATTAAGTTCTTAGCAATGCATATTACTAATCAAAAATTAAGTTTTGATATATTTACGGTAGGAAATTCACAAAATATTTTCATGGAATGTGATTTTTACTTAATATCCTCATGATTTTTGGCATGATTTTGATTTAAACAATGTATTTTTGGCTACTTATAACTTATTTTGTGGTCCAGTCACATACAGCATACATTTTGAAAATATTTACATGTATATATTTACATTCATATAATTGATATTACCTATAAATATATTTAATACAAACGTAACATATTTTTCTTAAATATATACATGCTTTATATATATACAATAAATATACACAGTACACACACACACATTATGTAAACAAAAACTTATTTTGGAGGCGATTAATCGTCATTTTTTTAATTAACAACCATTTTTACAGCTTTTATTAATCTAGGTAAATATTTGTTTTAATTACACTACAGGTTTTTGTTAATTCATGTTTGTCAGTAATACATTAACAATTATTATTGCATTTATTTTCATTGGTATTAATTCTATTTTTTTACATATTGCTTTAATATAAGCAGAAATGTAGAATCTATAGAATTAATTAATGTTAACAAATTCAAACCTATTGTAAAGTGCTATAAGTAAATCTAAATATTATGTACATATTACATTTATATATTAATCTTAATTACTACTTTAATATATTGAACGTTATTTATGTTTACACTTTTGATTATTAACTAAAATGATTTAGAAATTAAAAAAAACCCTTTACAAATCCTTCAGCTTAGCACTCTAAAACCTTGTGAAATAAAAACATCTTTTCGCAAAAATAAATATATTTTTCTCTTTTTTTTTACTTGTTCAAGAGTTTGGGGTCTGTAAGATTTTTAATGTTTTTGAATGGAATTTTTTTATTCTCACCAGGGTTGCATTTATTTGTTCAAAAATACAGTAGAACAGTATTTTTAAATATTACAATTTAAATCAACTGGTTCCCATTTGAATATATTTTAAAATGTAATTTATTTTTGTGATGCAAAACTGAATTTTTGTCAGTCATTACTCCAGTCTTCAGTGTCACATGATCCTTCAGAAATCATTCTAATATGCCGATTTCGCTGCTCAGGAAATATTTCTTTTTATTATTAATATCAAAAATAATTGCTGCTTTATATTTCTTGTGTAAACACAGCATCAGGATTCTTTGAAAAATATGAAGTTCAAAAGAACTGCATTTATTTGAAACAGATATATTTTGTAAAAATGTACACATTAAGGCTTTACTGTCACCTTTGATCAATTTAATGCATCCTTGGTGAATAAAAATGTACTGACCCCAAACATTTGAACAGTCGTGTACACAAAGACTCTTGATTTCACAAACTTTATACAGAAATGCTGCAGAGTGGTTTCACAGAACAGAAGTATTCAACTGAGTTGATTCAGCATCTACACTAGGTTTAACGACCAATCTCAGATCACCGGAAGTTACAGGATGAGAGAACCTCAGTTGAATAGCTGTGTTCTAGATCGCTCGGGATCTGAGAAAGAAAAGCTGGTCTCAGATGATCAGAGGGAAAAAGCAACCGCTACAGACATCCACATGTAAACTACAGATGAGGAAACAAACGAAGCACGCAAGCTGCCGAACAGTTTAATCTAAAGCTCTACAGCACACACAGGCAGGAAGTCCAATCTGAGAAGTCACACAACTGCTTCTGGTCGTTACCTTGGCAGCGGCCTGCTCCTCTTCTACACCATCCCCAATTACAACATACACTACCTTCCTGCCAAACCTCTGCATTACGCGCTCAAAGCAACTCTCTTTGCCTGCAACATAAACAAGGTGACATGTCAGAGGCTTGGGCTCAGAGGGGAGATTTTACCTGGCTGGCTGCATGTTCCTCATCGCGCCCATCGCCAATCACAACATACGTTATGTTAGTGCCAAACCTGGATACTATACGTTCAAAACAGCTCTCTTTACCTGTGGAAACAAGGCATAGGTATAAACCTTAACAAGGTCAGAACTCTTCCGCTTTACTCATGGGATCAACAAGCTGTGTGATTCATGTATACGTGATTATTTGAGAGCAAAAAGAATAAGAGACGCTCTTTTTCCATTTGAAGATGAAAACGGCATGAATTCAAACCGACAGTCGCTCTTGCACACAGACAAAACCTGACCTCCCAAATATTTTGTTCTTGCTGTTACCATGATGATGAGCATGGGTTCTGTAACTGTGTGGAATCAGGCTTTGGGTCAACAAGACAACTGAGCATTTCGGAGAAGTCACACAAGACTTGAAACATAAGCCAAGCAGTGATTAAACTCATGCTTTTAGATGGCAATTTATTTTAGTGGAGGAGTGAGTTCTGTCATGCGATTGCCTGCTGCACACAAAATGTTTATTATTGCTTAGGAAATTAATAAATTTTAAATAAATATTATAATTCAGAATAATACATTCAAATAATATTCACTACCATTAGAAGGTTTTGGACAGTAAGATTTGTAATGCTTTTTTAAAGAAGTCTCTTCTGCTCACCAAGCCTGCATTTATTTGATCCAAAGTACAGCAAAAAATTGTAAAATTTTGAAATATTTTTACTATTTAAAATAACTGTTTTGTATTTAAATATATTTTATATATATATGTATATTTTATATATATGTAATTTATTCCTGTGATTTCAAAGCTGATTTTTAGCATCATTACTCCAGTCACATGATCCTTCAGAAATCATTCTAATATTCTGATTTGCTGCTCAAAAAACATTTATTAGTATTATTATTAAGTTGAAAACAGCTGAGTAGCATTTATCTGAAACAGAAATCTTTTGTAACATTATCAATGTCTTAATCATCACTTTTGATCAATTTAAAGCATCCTTGCTAAATACAAGTATTAATTTCTATAATTTCTTTCCCAAAAATAAATAAAAAATCTACTGAAAAATTCTACTCCAAGCTTTTAAATGGTATCGTGTATAATGTTACAAAAGCATTTTATATCAGATAAATGCTGATCTTTGGATCTTTCATCTTTCAGCTTTGATTACAGGAATAAATTACATTTTAAAATATATTCAAACAGTTATTTTAAATAGTAAAAATATTTCAAAATTTTACATAAATGCTTTACATAAAAGAGACTTTTAAAAAACGTTTAAAAACGTTTGACTGGTAGTGTAATTTAGTAATAACAGGAAAATAATATTCTGTTTATTATTTGTTAATAGTATTTAAATAGCATATTTTTGCTATGGTTTAAATCGATTTCTGTCTTACATTTCATCTCTGAAAATATATTATTAGTTATGCAAGCCGTAACTTATATAAACATATATATATAATAAATATAAAAAAATGATTGGATGCCATAGTAATGTCCCATTTCAAACATCTACACGATTTTCAATGAGTTTCAGTAATACCGTGCAGTAAACTTAAAGATGTGGATTCGAATGGCAGTGTTTGTCAAAAAACAGTAGGTAATTTGGCTGGGGATTTTTATGTGAGTTGTGGGAGAAAAACACTGACATTCTGGATTTGGACGGCAATAGAATCATCAATTAGCTTCTGCGAATTATTGAATAAAGTCATTGTTTTGGTTTTATTTGCACACAAAAAGTATTCTTGTAGCTTCATAACATTACAGTTGCACCACTTATGTCACATGGACTATTTTAACAATGTCTTTACTATCTTTCTGGGCCTTGAACATGTCAGTTGCATTGCTGTCTGTAAAGGGTAGGAAAGCTGTCAGATTTCATCAAAAATATCTTAATTTGGGTTTTTAAGATGAACAAAGGTCTTACAGGCTTAGGAGTGAGAAATTAATGACAGAATTTTCATTTTTGGAAATTAAATCTCTTTAATTTAATTTTAAATTCATTGTTATATATTTCAGTTTTAAAAATTAGTCATGGAATCACATCACCAGAGTTCAGTTGTACATTTAAAATAAGAGGCCTTGAGGACAGCATTTGTACCTGTATTTATAAGCAGCATATCAGCTCAAAGATGGTGTTTCAGAATAGACCCGCTGTGAATGAAGACGGCTGTTTATAAAGGAGCGTAACGAAAGAATAACTTTACCCTGGAAGACGATGAGAGATCAGCCAATCAGAATCAATTCCACATGATCAGACAGAGAGTGAATGTGAATGTTATGACCAGGTCACTCTGATCTGTTTTGATTTATGATTTAATGCTACGATGTGAGCCAAAGCATGTTCCACACAGACTGAACTCTACATTACCCTCGACTGCAGAAAATTAAATTAAATGAAACAGGTTAGTGAAAGGGAAATAAACAGTTCAATGCAATTTACATCATGAACTCACAGCAAAGTCGGCTGTACAGACCTGTATCTGAACTCACCTATTTTGGTTGCGCTGTAAATGTTTTCAATAGGAAACACGGAGCCCAGGCTATACAACAGCACCTTTGCCAGCGCTGGTATTAACTGTGTCGTTGTCACCAAGACGTTAACACAGTTACTCCTTTGTAAAAGAGAGAGAGATTGTGATGTTTTGCTCTGTGAGCTACAGTCCTCAATGACAAAGACTGATGATGCATGAAGAGACAGACCTGGAGCTGATGATTGACAGGGACTTGAGCGCAGTGGTCAGCCAGGAGTCCGTGAGAGCCTCGACTTCTGCCCTCAGCTGGAGCCACGCCTCTCTCTTGGCCGGTCCCAACAACCCTGAAATAGTTCAGAAACAAAACGCCACATTCATAACTTGAGCGTATATTACGGCATGAAACTGGGGTTACGAATGGGCTACAGTCTAGACAGAATCACTGACCCTTCACAAACAGCTTGATTGACAGGCGATCTGACCAATCATAAAGCAGAATTCACCCTCAATCAGACAGGATTAACTTTGGTGGACTTAAACTTGAAAACTGTTTATTGATGTCTTTCCACGGTTGAAATAAAATACGTTTTGATGTTCATTCATGTTTTCTTCGTGTTTTTAGTGAAGAAAAGTCGATCGGTTCACGTGTCGATTGATCTAAGGCAATACAGCGATCTGTCACTACACATTAAAGAGCCACAAAAACAGTATTTATTGTTTGAATTTCTAAAAAAATGACAACATTTCAAAGCTGAGACCTTGTTTCATACCTGAAGTAACCTGCTCTGTCTTGTCTGTCGGCGTGTTGTCAGTTTACTCTCTGCTTTGCAATGTATTTTTCACTGCGTGAGAACAAGTGTAGTCTGAGACCGGCATTGTTCGTCGGACATAGCAACAGTAACTAAGGACGGCGGGTTTTTGCGAAGGGTCAATCAGGCAGAATTTGTGGCCCTAGAGGCAAAGTTGTTCAGAATGAGATCGATCGATCATATGATAAGAGGCTTTAGTGTATGCATGAATATGTGAAAATTTTTCCTGTAATTTGAGGTCATGTACCATGAAGTCATGAAGTTTTTTAACTGGTATAGCACCACCTATGGTCCGATCTACATAAAACTTTGCATGCTTGTTCAGAGTCAACTGTTTCATGTGCTCACCTAGTTTTGTGAAGTTTTGAGTTGTTGTTTAGGATTTATAGGCTTTTTTGGTATATTCAGACGTGCCCCTTTTTAAACAGACCCTGTTATAGCTACCCGAAGGGTAAAGTTCAACACTAGTGAAAAACCAAGTTTGCAAAAGTAGGTATTTTACATAATTGAAAATATTTAATTTGATTGCTTTAATCGTTTGATTTAATTGTTGATAAACAATTTGATTGACACCAGTGTTTTTTGAGGCAAAGTTGCCCAGTGTGAGGAGATTTATCAAATTATATGAATATTGTGTGGATGTGTGAAACACCCAAGTTTTTACAGACCTCTAGGACCATGAGTCAAACATGAACAGTTTTGTTTTGATCTACCTTGTTTAATAGTTGGTCAAACTTCATTGGCTGATAGCGGCCGTATTTTTTGAGATATGCGAATGTCCTCATAAACACTTTGGACAAAACCAATTTTCAAGCCAATAGGACTAACGGGTGCATAGCTATAGCTGTTTTTATGTTATTTATTTATTTATTTTTACATGTTATTGTGCCATCAAGTGCTCAAACTCCACATCTTTTTTTACTGTGGCCTCAGATTGATCTTTTACATACATGTTCCGAGTTTGGCAAAAATATTTCTTTCCATTCAAGAATTATAGGGGTTTTAGTAAAAGCAGCTCCGCCCCCAAGAACATTTTGAAGTCCCGTCATTCAATTTTTTTTTTTTTTTTTTTTTTTTGATATTTACTCTCCAAAGAAACTTTCTGCACTAGTTTGATTCAGATCAGGTGAAAGACCTAGGACTAGTTCGCAAAAATAGGTTTTCCAAAAATACAAAATACCCGAAAATTTCATCGGTTGAATCCAAGGCATGCATTTTGTCCATTGTGAGCCATGGATTTCGACGACATAAGACACTTGAGCCTGCTATGGTTTAGGAGTTATTAGCAATTTTGTACTTTTGATCACTGTAGCGCCACCATCAGGGCGACTGGGGCAAGCCTTGGTGACACTGTAGACGGTGTGCGTACTACCATCCCTCCAAGTTTCAAGTCTCTACGACTTACGGTTTGGTCTGCACGATCAGTTTTAGGTGGAATGCTGATCCTTGGCCATTCTTACAATTACAAGAGGGTTTCAGTGCTACGCACTTGAACCCCTAATAACAAAAGCACAATAAAAGTACTAAAACTAAAAAATAAAAATCAGATCTTACCTCCCACATTGTTTTTGTATGTGCAGTACAACTCCTTGACTCTTCTGTATCGGAAGGCTAACTTCCTCATCCAGTCGACTCCGCCCCTAACACCTGTTGCTAGGCAGAGACTTGCGCTTGTTGCAGCTGCATGGAAGCCATCAGTGGCAAAACTGTAAGTACTGTTGATAATAACAATAACAATCTTGTTTTACGTACAAGTAAAATACATATTCAGTCATATTTTAGGACATATGTCGTTTTTTCTGTTACAGCCGCAGTGAATGAGTAATGGGTATCTTTAAAAGAATAGTTTGAAATCAAAGTTTAAATCAAATAATCTGATAAACTCACCTGAGGTCCTGTCCGTTATCATCTGAAGAGGCATCATCAATGTGCACCTGGTCACACTCCTATTGAGACACATACATGGTTACTACAGTTGACCAGCAGGGGGCCACACGGTCACATAAACACAATCTGACTGGAAAAAAAAATGAGACAAAGGGAGACAAGGGAGACACTTTGCTTACCTCTAAATCATTAAAAAATAGATGTGTATCAGCAAGATTGAAGATCATCTCTTCCATCCTTAAACCAAGAGTCACAGCCAAAGGAGGGTCCTGAGAATTCAAATGTTAATTATTAGGACATTTTTAACTTGATAACTGTCATCATCATCACCAATAACAAACCTAACAAGGTTGTCGGGACATGTATGCATCTTTCTTTTTTTCTTCATAGACACACTTCTAATAGAAAAGGCTGTTCCAAAATTAAATCCATTATGTTTGGCCAAATTGTCAATCCCAGAATGCACTACGACAAGCTCAGCTCAGTGAAAATTTAATTAAGGTGGCAAATGGATCCACAGTCAGTGTAAAGGCAGCTATAACTGTAAATGATTAAGTATATGCACAGAACAACAAGAACAAGACAGAACATTTAGTATGCAAAAATGACGATAACATAATTGCGGGCAGTTACATCTTGAATGCTGAAAATTCAGTGCAAGTCAATGAAAGATGAGCTAATAACATAAGAACTTTAAATTTAACCCTCTGTTACATGTGGATTCCAAGAGATACATAGAAAAAATCATAGTTTTTAGTACAGCAACAAATCTTTAAATCTGCCAAGACTATCAAAATTTTTAAATATTTCTTACAAAATACACTACCAGTAAAAAGTTTTTAATGTTCTTTAAAGAAGTCTCTTCTGCTCACCAAGCCTGAACATTTTTAAAATGTAATTTATCGATTATTAAATCATCATTACTCCAGTCTTCAGTGTCACATGATCTTTCAGAAATCATTCTGATATGCTGATTTGCTGTTCAAGAAACATTCATTACTATTATTATCAGTATTTAAAACAGTTGAGTACATTTTTACAGAATTCTTGAATGAATGGAAAGATCCAAAGATCAGCATTTATCGGAAATAAAAAGCTTTTGTAACCTTATACACTATACTAATCAAAAGCTTAGAGTCAGTATATTTATTTTTATTGTAGAAATTATAGAAGTTAATACTTTTATTTAGAAACGATGCTTTAAATTGTTTTAAAGTGATAATAAAGACATTTATGTTACAAAAGATTTCTATTTCAGATAAATGCTGTTCTTCTGAACTTCCCATTCATCAAAGAAACCTGAAAAAATTCTACTCAGCTGTTGTAGTGGTAATAATAATAATAATAATAATAATAATAATAATAATAATAATAATAAATGCCTTTTGAGCAGCAAATCAGAAAATTAGAATGATTTCTAAAGGATCATGTGACTGGAGTAATGATGCTAAAAATTCAGCTTTGAAATCATGAATAAATGACATTTTAAAATATATTCAAATAGAAAGCAGTTATTTTTAATAGTAAAATCATTTCAAAATGTTACTGTTTTTGCTGTACTTTGGATCAAATAAATGCAGGCTTAGTGAGCAGAAAAGGCTTCATTAAAAAACATTAAAAATACTTTTGACTGGTAGTGTATATCATAATAGATTAGAGCAAAAAACAGAAATATAACAAAGCCTAACTAGAATGTTTTAGGAATATCAATAAAATCAGTGACTATTAGGAGTGCAGGTTCTATAGACACTAATTCTACAGTTTTAGCTCGATATGAGTAATTCAAATGCACATTTTGCTCAGTAAATAAAATGTTCCATGTTTCCGTCAAATGATGACAGATACTACACTTGTCTCAGAACATCAGACGCTCTCACCCTTCAAACTACACACACACACACACACACACACACAGTGAAAGAACGAGAGAGGGGGAGGGAACCCAGCTGTAAAAATCATCATATGTGATGGAGTTTGTTGGCTCAGAGGTGATTGGCTGAGACAGTGAACGAGAATAGAAAAGCACACACACACACAAACTTAATGGCGAAACTGACAGAGATTGGAAATGATGATTCAACTGTTTGAAAATGTTCAAACAAAACTTAATCTAAGCATACGTTAAAAAATTATTGAGGCCATTTTTTTTTCAATCAAAATAAACAATTCAAGACATACTGGCGAAGAGCTGCTTTTCCCACTTTTGAACTCTGGGGTTCGGTAATTTCACAATTGTTGCAGTGATTAATCTATAGATCGGTGTGTGCTGGCGCTTGAGCCTGACAGCATGTGCAATGTCTCTGATGAGAGTGCCTAAGAACGGAGGGTTTTCATCGTCACAGAGCCTGCAGAAATAGCCCCAGAGCCGCGAATAGCCGCAGCTGTCTCTATGTCTCTCACCAACTGAATGACAAGAAATGAAGGAAGGTGTCAGAAGAAGTCTGACGCTTCACACTCCTTGAGTCCGGCCGTCACACTGCTGAATCTAACAACTTTGTTCTTCTTTGTTCGCTCTGCCTACGATAGAAGCGCACAGCTGTGCGAGCCATAATACTGGGTCAAGATTCAAAATTTCAACTTTTTATTAAAATGAAAGATTATTGGAATACATTGTAGAAAAAACTATTTCAGGCTTTCTACTTCAAAACTGCATAATTAATTCAATGTGTTAGTTGTCATTTCTTTGTAATTATTTGTGAAATTTACTATAAATTTCTGAGTGAAGATTATAAATAGTAAATCCTTTAAACCCTTTCCAACAATGACTGTATGATTTTGAGACCAATCTTTTCACACTGAGGACAACTGAACTCATATGCAACTATTACAGAAGGTTTAAACACTCACTGATGCTACAGAAGGAAAAACGATGCAGTAAAAGCTGGGGGGTGAAAACTTTTTGAATTTGAAGATCAGGGTAAATTTAACTTGTTTTGTCTTCTGGGAAACATGTAAGTATCTTGTGTAGCTTAAGTATCTGTGAGGAGCAGTACTAAATGAAACAAAAAATGATATTTAGGCAAAATAAGAAAAATGTACACATCTTCATTCTGTTCAAAAGTTTACACCCCCTGGCTCTTAAAGCATCGTTTTTCCTTCTGAAGCATCAGTGAGCCTTTGAATCTTCTGTAATAGTCCCTCAGTTGTCCTCAGTGTGAAAAGATGGATCTCAAGATCATACAGTCATTGTTGGAAAGGGTTCAAATACACAAAAATGCTGAAAAACCAAAGAATCTGTGGGACCTGAAGGATTTTTCTGAAGAACAGCAGGCAGTTTAACTGTTCAGGACAAACAAGGGACTCATGAACAACTATCACTAAACAAAAAACACAGCTGTGGATCATTCAGGTAACAACACAGTATTAAGAATCAAGCATATGCAAACTTTTGAACGGGGTCATTTTTATAAATTCAACTATTGTTTTCTCTTGTGGACTATATGTAAACGTCTTTTATGTGAAATATCTTATTCAGGTCAGTACTAAATAAAAAATAACATGCATTTTGTATGATCCCTCTTATTTTGGTAAAATAATTTACATGCAGATTCTGCAAGCTGTTTGTAAACTTTTGACCTCAACGGTATGTGTTAAAAATGTTGCTAATTAGCACAAGTCAGCTCATTATAAATACCCAATTATAGATTAAAACTGAACTGACGTGACACTTAAAATCAAGATTTTTGTGTCAAACTGAACACCAACAACTAGCAGAAAGAAATCAGGGTAACATAAATTTGTGTTATCAGAGAAAAGAGCACTACCTAAAGCATTGTAATGACCTTGCACTTTGCCAGTAAGAATAATGAGGAATCACGGGAAGACACTCACTGTTACTGTAGTGGAGGGAAGTGTGTTTAACGTGTGTGCATAGTATGTGTGTTTGCTCTCACCTTGCCGTACTTCTGTGCATAGGAGCCTGTGAGGAGTGAGTGAAACACAATGATCGTCTCATCCAGATCCCAAACAAACACCCTCTGTAAAAACATGCAAAGGCATGTTTGATCTCAGTAAACAAACAGTGATGACACAGGGATTATGTAGTGAGAGTATGTTTACATTAGATGATGTAAGCATCTGCTTGAACTGTGTGTGCATTTATGAGGTTTCCCTTTATCTGTCTATCTATCTATCTATCTATCTATCTATCTATCTATCAGGGGCGTTTCTTCCAAGGAGGCAAAGGAGGCAGTGCCTCGTCAAATACTGGATGGACAAAATATATATACATATATATATATATATATATATATATATATAAAAATAAATAAAACAATGTCATATTACAAAATATGACATTAAAAAGTGTTGAAATCGCTTGTTTGTCTAAAGAAACATTGTCCAACAGCAACATCAGCAGGTGAAGTTACAGCGGGAGTCCACGTCTCTCTTGCCTCCCCTAAGCCCACTGAGTTTTAACAGACCCCTAAAGTGTGTGTTAAGTATGCATTGATTGATATGATTGGATATGACTGGTTATATTCGGCTGTAATCGGTTCATGCGATAAATCCCGCCTCTTCACGCGTGTTCACTAATCAGTCTGAATGAACAATATAATGACGTTAATATAAAATAGATTTTATAGAGTAAGTAAGCAGCTCACATACTTGGATATAACCACTTTGTTACGTCAAAATGAGACTTAAAATGGCATGAAAACATGATCTGTGGGATTTTTTTCAGTGAGTAATCATCCTGGTGAAATCTAAAGTAAATCTCAGTGTCTATGACCAATAATTACCAAACTTTAATGACTGATGATCCAAAAAAAATTCAAAAATAGTTACAATTTAACTATTAAAAATTGAACAATAACTGAACATAAATTCAACATAAATAAAATATATTGTTTCAGTTGTTACTGCTGGGAGTTAATACTTGGAAATCTATCTATCTATCTATCTATCTGTACATACCTCAAGGTCACTGTCAGGTGGAGGGGAGGGGTTGTTCTTTCTGCCCCGCCCTCTTGCTTTAGCCCCACCCCCTCGGCACGCCCTGTCCTCCATCTCCTTGATAGGCGTCGATGGGCTCTGCCCCGCCTCAAACTCGCCTGCAAATGAGAACCAAGAAACATTTATGACACACATCAAAGCTTTTAAAAGCTTGCTCATTGGCTTGAATATACATATATATCCCTTAAGCCTAAACCTTTCAGTTGAGCTACAAATATTCACCCTAACACTTATGTATTCAGGAAACTGTCCTGTAAAACAAAGAAATAAAGATAATGCTTTGCTGTCACAGTATGTCATTTTAATCAGGGATTGTTTATGTGGACCTGAAATGACAATGTTTGTGGTTGTACATTCTCATGTCTGTTTTTTATTTAACAAAAACAAGTTTTATTTAAGTATTGAAAGTAGGAAATTGGCACATCTGATAGAACATAATGTTTGTGTGTCTATGCGTGTGAGCAAATTTACTGTAATGAGCTCTGCTGTACTGCAGCCAAGCTAAATCACTGAGAAATGCAGCTTTAGGACCCCAATGAATTTCGGGCCTGCTGGACAAAACCCCCAATCACCATCGCTCTACTAACATAATCAACAACTATAGTACACTACATCTTCGTGCCAAAAGCCTGTTACAGAACATTCTAACATCCATTCTAACTTTCAGCTGCATCATTTGCTGCTCTACTGGAATGGTTAACTTTAACTACAACGGCAATGTTCCCATTTTTGACAGATAACAGACAACAGTAGAGATGTTTATGAGGTAGAACTCAACTTTTACACTTCCTTAAAGTCTGTGTAAAGCCATATTAAATATGTGTTGAGTTTGTCACACCACAGAAAAATGTTGCTAACCACCCAGCCAAATCTGAATGATAAAAAACCTAAGGAAATAAGTTATCAAAATCTTCTGAGGGTGTGTCCGCTGTTGGTGCTGAAATCAACAGCGCATCTCTCAACTTTTAAGTACCGCTACAATGGATGACTGTTTTGGAAATTATCGCAACCAGCTAATATGCATTTACGCAACCCACTGGCATTTAAGCATGAAAACCACCTCAAATATAAATTAATTCATAGTTTTACCTTCAGTTAGATTAGGTTATCAATACATTTGGGTGTGCGCTTCAAAAATAATGTGTTTATTGTGATACAAGTTGTTTCATGTGTCCCCGAAAACCACTGTCAACTAAGTTACCCAATAGAAAACCTCCCTCAGAAAGAAATGGTATGTGCCATTCATGCATAATTTGCAGAGTATGATGATATTTCCTCTAGAAGCACATGGATGTAACACTAGAAGTTATGTTCTTTCTCTTTCCCCTAATATTGGTTAAACTGGCAAACCTGTGTCAAGAGTGGATTAATTGACTGTCAACAGTGTTTCACAAATATTATTGCTGCAAATTTTAACAAGACAATTTAACTAAAACTTATGTTTTGTTTATGAGAATATATTTCTAAACATACCATATGCTCAGTAGTTCTAGGCTTCCATGTTGAGTATAGGCCCAAAACACTAAAAATGTCAACTAAGTTACCTGTCAACTGTGTTACCCGGTTAAGGGTAACATGGTGGACAGTAGCAAACATAGATGGTATTTTATTCCTACAGATCACCTTTATTTATATAGCACTTTATACAATATAGATTGTTTTAAAGCAGCTATGTGAAGTCATGTTTGGGTTTTTGGTAAACAGGAAAACTTTTTTCTTCACATTGTCAAATTCTAAATGTACCCCTTATTATAGAATGACCCATTAGCTCATTGCTTTGTGATTGCAGGGATAATCCAGGTGGCTACTGATTGGCGCTTACCTGGATTCAGGTCAGCCGCTTGTCCTGTCATAATGGGGGTGGAGTCTTGGAGCTGATAGGTGGAGACTGAACCTGTGCCGTCCAATGAGCTGTTAGATGTCATGTAGGAACCGTAGGAGGAGGTGGAGTAATACTGAGCATACTGATTCTGCCCAAAAGCTGTATAGGAGGGATATTCCTGCTACAAACAAACAAAATGAAAATAAATCATTTCTATTTTCATTGACTACAAATCTAAACCCAACTTAAATCCATAAACTGACCAAAAACAATGTATATGATGCGATTACATGTAATTATAA
Organism: Labeo rohita; assembly: GCF_022985175.1. NCBI lineage: Eukaryota > Metazoa > Chordata > Actinopteri > Cypriniformes > Cyprinidae > Labeo > Labeo rohita. Next base: position 10,851,480 of record NC_066891.1, on the reverse strand, counting down.
ATATAATAAAATTTTTTGTTGAACAAACATTTTTGCTCGTTCTTTTATAATTTTACAGAAAAGTCTTAATAGCTGTTTAATGATGGTTTCATTGTGACAACTTACCCCGTACTGTTGAGTACTGATGAGTTTTAAGCCTGTTATTGGGGCTCTCAATTAATAAAGGTGGAAATAATCAATAGCTACATGTACAGTAAACCTACCCTAGGAAATAAACACTGGAATGTGACAACTAGCCTTGCTTCCCTCTATAATTTAGTGACATGTGGAAAGAACATAGGTTTTATGTTCTTCTTAAATGAATGAATAAGAAAGAAAGAGGGAGTTTATCAGGGGAATAATAAAGAGAAAAAAATATAAAGTAATAGGACTGGAACGTACAGATTTCTGGCTCATCCACACAGAGCTTTTTATCACTCCCTGACTTCTCTTGTATCTTTGAGAGAGTTTTACATGCGCAGACACAGACGGATCTCTTACGGGAGATGACTCTAAAACTGTCACTGACTCACTCGCTGAAGAACATGAGCGCTGCAGTAAAATGTTCTCGGCGAAACTCCACTACTGCTTTCACTCTCTCATTTCATCCCAATTCCGCTTACTCCTTCATTTCAACCATCGCCAGAACCTCACTTTGTTTACACAGCTAAATTCATCAGTGGGAGTCTAAGTGTAGTTGGGTCCTTTTCTTTGGCAGCACTTTTAATCATAAAAGTTTAGGGAAACATTAAGTCCTAAAAGCATAAATTCTCTCAGATGAAGGATGGCGATCTGTTCTTCGAGGCCTGGGCTGTTTTAAAACGACTGAACCCTGACGTTATTGGTGCATGTGTGTGTTCATCTGTGCACGTGTGACCGTACCTGTTGTGTGGTGAAGTTGCCTGGATTGGAGTTGTTGGATGTGTAGAGACCAGGAGAGGTTGTGAAACCTGACCCTGCTGAGGGAGAGAAAAGCCAGTGTTGGTCAACGACTAACAGATCTCACCAAAAAGTGAAATACCCAAAAGTAAAAATACTATTATGTTGTTCCAAACCTGTATGCGGTTATTTTTTCTGCAGTACACAAAGACACAGACATTTTTTTGAGGAATCCACACACAGCGCTAGCCACAAAACCACAGTTTATAGGAACCAAAGGCTGTCAAGCATCAAAAAGGACAGGAAAATGCATTACAAAAGTTGTCCATAAGCCTTATTGTGCACTATATTCCAAGTCTTCTAATGTTGTATAATAGTTCAGTTTAAAAAACAGACTGAATTAGCTTTTATTTTCATATATATACACTGCCGTTCAAAAGTTTGGAATCAAGAAGAAGTCCTTCTTTAAAGAAGTCTCTTACATTCACTAAAGTTGCATTTATTTGATCAAAACTAGAGAAAAAAAAATATTTAAAAATTAGTGCAATTTAAAATAGTGGTTTTCTAGTTTAATACACTTTAAAATTTACTTCTGTGATACAAAGCTGAGTTTTCATCGGCCATCACGCCAGTATTCAGTATTCATGATCCTTCAGAAATCATTCTAATAACAGTTAATATAGTTTGGAACCTTTGATACTTTTTTCAGGATTCTTTGATGAATAAAAGTTTAAAAGAACAGCATTTATTCAAAATACAATACAAGTCTAACAATACAAGTCGTTACTATCACTTTTTATCAGTTTAACACATGCTTGCTGAATAATGGTATTAATTTGAATGACAAACTTGAATAATATTGTATACTGTTGCAAAAGATTGATATTTTAAATAAATGCTGTTCTTTTTAATGTTTATGTTTTATTCATCAAAGTGTATCAGAGGTTCCAAATAAAAATATATTAAGCAGCACAACTGAAGACTGGAGTAATGGCTGCTAGAAATTCAGCTTTGCATTACAGGAATAAATTCTCAAACCACTATTTTAAATTTATTTTATTTTAAATTGCAATAATATTTCATAATATTACAGTTTTTCTGTATTTTCTGTATGTTTTTTTGTTTAAGTAGTTTAATTTGGTTACATGCTTTTGTAATTATATTAGTTTTTGTTATTTTTAAAATTTTATTGTTCTGATAAAATGCATTTTTATTTCAGTTTTAGTTTTATTTAATTCCAGTTAGCAATTTTAGTGCTTCAATTTAAGCATATTTAATTTATTTCGTTTTCAGGGCAACATTTCTCATTTTTGTTTAGTTTAAGTTTCTCTAATACTTTATTTCAGCTTAATTTAATTAACAAAATTTTTCAAAAGCTTGAGTCAGCGATAACAACACTTAAAATCACATCAGGAATTCAAAATAATATGGCGCATGTAGTTGCACATGTTAAAGCCAATCAAATTGCATAGATGTAATCATATCTTTTCAAAAGACTTGGAATATAGTGCTGAAGCCGTATGGACTACTTTTATTGCTTTTATGGTGTTTATTTTTTCAAATCCTGGTTACTATGAACAGTCATTTTATGGCAAGAGCTGCATAACAATTCTCCAAAAATGTTTAATTGTATTCGCCTTGAGTAAATAATCAATATATAATGTAAATATCAACAATATTTTTTTTTAGGTGAACTGCTTTACCTACATACAATACATGCACAACAACTGCATCTTCTACTGTGTCCTTATTTTTCCTTATTCACTGTTTTATAAAACTGAATCAGCATTTGAACATGTGCAATATTATTAATATAGTTACAAACTCTCATACTTGGTTGCATAAACATACTCACCTGGCATCTGATAGGGTGAATATGCTGTCTGTCCAGGCTGAGGGGTGGTAAATCCAGGGCTGTAGCTCAGCCCTGACTGAAGGGTTGACTGGGATTGTGACAGTCCTCCTTCTGTCTTTATGCCTGGCAACATCACCCCCAAATCTGTAGCTCAAGATCAATAGAGTGGACCTGTCAATCAAACTGGACTGATACTAAAGACTCTTTCATTATATTATCATCACACCAAATAAAAAACACACAAATATGTCATCCATCAGCATGTAAACAAAGGTAAAGTACCTACCATAGGTGGAGAGGCTGTAGGGCGGAGTAGTTTGAGAGTAGGGCGTGTAAACCGTCGACTGCTGCATGCTAGTGAATTGTGATTGGCCCGTGTAGGCCGACATGGGAGGGGCCACGGGAGTAGACAGGATGTGAGGGTAAGGCCTGCCAATCAAACACAAAATCAAAACATTCAGCTTTTATTTGATTAGATCAAAGGTCAGCTGTCTTTTTGACATCAAGTGCCATTGTTAATTTGTCTGGTTCATCACTGTGTTGACCCCAGTGAAGATGGTTGTGTGTGTGTGTGTGTATACATATATATATATATATATATATATATATATATATATATATATATATATATATATAAATATATAAAAATGTGTCTGTCATACTTTGAGGGGTAGAGAGGAGGTGAATACTGGTGAGCCGGCCGAGGACTGAATCCACTGCTGCTTATAACTACACAAAAAACGAAAGAAGAAAAATAAAGAAATTAGCTAGAGAGACTGAATTATTTTTTCATGCACAATGCCGCACACACACTTTACTGGGATGTATCAGCAGTCGGTACCGCATGTCAGTTGTCGTTGGACTGAATGTGTAATTTATTACATATCACAACCATAAAATAAAATGTGTGCTGGACTTCGTCCATTTGAAGAGATTTTGCCAAGAGCCTTCAATTTAAATCCACACACTCTCGCAGCTCACGGTTTTGATTGACAGCTCACAGTCTTTCTCACCAGCTGGATTCAATTTAAGAAACAGCAGAAAAAAAAATAACAGGAACTATTCTCTCAAAAATCTTCTTTCTACATCAAAGAATGTCCTCGTTTCCTCCTCCTGTCTTCCCTCTCTTCCTCTCTCTCCTTGAGATGCGAAATGAAAAACAAATTTTGGCGTTTGCTTGTCATAATTCCGTTCCTGAGCTGAAACATTTCCCAGTCGCAATCATTTTTTAATCAGTATTTTTGTCTTTTTTTCAAGATTTCTAAACAGTTTACTGAGGCTTATATTTTAGACTATATGCATATAGATAGATAGATAGATAGATATTTTTTTAGATGTAGTCTCTGAAAACAAAGCTTTATATAAAATATATTCAATCAAGCCTCCTTTATTTATTAATTGATTTACTACCAATGAAGCAAAAATATAAAGTTCATGTTTTTTTCATTAACTCAAAATGTTATGCTTAAAACAAGAAAAAACAACTACTTTATATATAGGTTTCATACTGAAAACAGGTCTGACTTACCTATTACATCTTATCTTAATGATACTTTTTACCGGAAAATACAAGGATACAAGTTTTTCACAGTGGATATAAGCGAACATGCTGTTGTCTTCTCTATAGAGACATCACACTGTCAGCTCAAGCAAGGGCCTCAACCTTCTCAGCAGGGGAGCGCATGGACAGAGGGTTTCTCAGTCACTGAGTGTGTGTGTGTTTGTGTGTGAGCACATTGATCTAAATAAAGAGTTTGTGGCTCTGATGACGTTAGCTCAAGGGCAGTACAAAGATTGAGGGCTCAAAGCTTTCAGCAAGTTCCCAAGCGGGATTACAGCAGGCATTCTGAATGCAGTGCATGTGAGTGTGTGTGTGGATGTCTTACCTGACCCAGTGTAAGTGTCCAGCCCAGTGTCTCCCGCCGAGCTCACAGCCTCGCTGCTGTTCAGAGGCTCAGACTTAACTTAAAGAGAGAGAGCAAGAAATCATATAAGGCATCCTGCCAGCTGTTAAACTCCTCTCAAACCTCTCAAAATCAAACCAACTCTGAATGTACTGAAGTAAAGCCTTCAAAGCACTGCACCCAAACACTCACACACGTGCTATCATATATGTACACTCCACAAACACATGCAGTATACCATCGTTCTTCATACTTGGGGCAGTGGGCGGGGTACTGCAGCCCAGCAGCCAATCAGCCGTGTTTAGAATTGTCATGTTCTCTCCTGGGGGGCGGAGTCAGATGTATAGTGTACTGTATTACCCAGTTATTCTTTAATATTATAAATTTAGCACATACAGTTAGACCCAAAAATAAATGGACACTTACATCACACTTAAAAACAGAGAATGTTGTTAGACTGCATTTATTTTAATTTATACACTACCAGTCAAAAGTTTCTGGACAGAAAAATGTTTAATGTTTTTAAAAGAAGTTTCTTCTGCTCACCAAGCCTGCATTTACTTGATCCAAAATACAGCAAAAGCAGTAATATTGTGAAATATTTTTAATGTCTACTTGTATATATTTTAAAATGTAATTTATTCCTGTGATGCTAAATTTTTAGCATCATTACAGTCTTCAGTGTCACATGATCCATCAAAAATCATTCTAATATGCTGATCTGCTGTTCAAGAAACATTTATTATTATTATTAATATTTTAAACAGTTGAGTACTTTTTTTCAGGATTCTTTGATGAATAGAAAGATCCAAAGATCAGCATTTATCTGAAATAAAAATCATTTGTAACATTATACACTATACCATTCAAAAGCTTGGAGGCGAGGCAGTATTTTATTTTTTATTTTTTGGGAAGGAGATTACAGAAATGAATACTTTTAATCAGTAAGGATGCTTTAAATTGATCAAAAATGATTATGAAGACATTTATAATGCTACAAAAGATTTCTATTTCAGATAAATGCTGTTTTTCTGAACTTTCTATTCATCAAAGAAACCTGAAAAATGCTCAAAAAACTCAACAAATGTTTTTTTAAGCAGCAAATCTGAATATTATTTTTTGATTTCTGAATGATTATGTGACTGGAGTAATGATGCTAAAAATTTAGCTTTGAAATCACAGGAATAAATTACATTTTAAAATATATTCAAATAGAAAACAGTTATTTTAAATAGAATTTTTTTTTTACTGTTTTTGCTGTACTTTGGATCAAATAAATGCAGGCTTGGTGAGCAGAAGGGACTTTTTTAAAATTAAAAATTAAAAATCTTACTGTTCAAAAACTTTGGACTAGCAGTATATATTAAAATGAAAATGTATAATCATACATAATATTATTATAAAACATTATTTAATCAATGTTTGTATATTTTATTTTATTTTATTTAAACCAATTTTATTTTATTTTATTTAAACCAATCTTAAATAATTAAAATATTTCCTACACTTTAGGCAAAAAGTATGAAAGCCTGTTTCCGCCACTAAATAAAAAAAATAATAAAAATGCACCTCTGACTTTTTTTCTCAACTTTGGATATAAACTCGCAAATGTTATAAAGTCCAATTTTGAATGGGGAAAAAAAAGAGTGATATGTTCTCAGAATTGTGAGTTTATACCTCACAATTCTGACTTAACAACTTGCAATTGCATGTCAGAATTGCGAGATGTAAACTATTAAATTCTATAAACTATAAACTTCTGAGAAAAAAAAAAGTTACATTTTAGAGTTTATATCTCGGAATTCTGAGATTGTGAGTTTATAACATGCAGTTCTGATTTAATTTTTAGAATTGCGAGTTTATTTCTCATTTGTAACTACGAGAAAAAGTCACAACTTTTTACCTTTTTCAATTACCTTTTTTTTATTCAGTGGCGGAAAAAGGGTTCCAAAAAAAAGGCATTTGTATACATTGTAAATCATAAACAATAGCTGAAATGAAGACAAAAACTGTTTGGATACTTACTGATTGTCAAACATTTATAAAAAATGAATGTGATGAGCTACATCTGCGGTCACTCTGTTAGGACAACTATAGAGGACTGATTTTATACATCAATTAAAAATTACTTCAGGCAAAGTTGGTTAAAAGTAATTGCAGTTGAAATAGTTGAGAAAAGAGATATTAGCTGTGAGCTGTTTACAAATCTCACTTTATAAATTTTAATTTTTTCAATTTTAAGTGTGACATAAGTGTCCAAATAATAAATTTTGTGGCCACTATAAAATGTAAAAATTTGCTATAGCATATAGAAAGTTCTTGTATAAGAACTAATAACATTTAACAAACAGCAAAGAACACAATCATTACCGAAAAGTGAAAAGTTGATAAATTCCCACAGGATTCCATTAGAACGAAATTCACTTTTGTTAAAACAAACATTTACCAATAGTACAGCCATCATTCCTGGTGTTCCCATAATAAGAAATGACTTCATATAAATCATATAAGGTTTCCAAAACCATATTTTGCCATGCTGAGTTTATGACAGCTCTGTCAAAGGCGCATTTGGAGAAAAAATGTCTTGAATCAGTGTGTGTGTTTGTGAGAAAGAGAGCAAAGTCCTCTAAAGTAAGATGAATGAGGCTTCATTGGCAGCAGGATTCATGTTGGGATGTGTGTGTGTGTGTGTGTGGGTGGTTATGTGGGCGGCTTGCGTGTGTGTGTGTGTGTGCATGAGGGCTTCAGTCTAGGCTGTGAGCTGATGAGGTAGACAGAGGAGAATGTTGAATATGTCGTTGTTTTGGCAGAAGCACAATCCCAGTGTGTGTGTGTGGATGTGTGTGTGTATGTCAAGCTGTTAAAATCATTAGCTCAGCTCTAATCTAAATGATTTACTGAGTTCTGCTCCTTTTACTCTCTCAGTCTTCTTTTGCTATTGTTTTATTCCGGCTACATGTCAAAAACAGATGAGCTCACACGCACAACACACACACTCTCTCCAGAGTCCCTAAACTTTACTACCTCTCTTGTGTATCGCACAGTCATAGCCATACATCAAACGCTCGCTTGCTGGGGTGTTGAGAGTCTATTTAGCCGTGTGTATGTTTGCCTAACGTCCTCTCTTAAAACGTTTGTTCAGCGTTTTCCTCAAGGAGAGAAAAGCGAGCGAGCGTGTGTTGACATCAGAGAGAAAATGAGAGTTTAAACGCAGGAAATAGTTTTCTGTGCACCAGGCTCTTGCTGAAACACGCACGAAGAAGTGCTGGGAAATGTTTCAGCACAAAGACGCTTGTATACATACGCACTTTCTTCTGTTTTAATTAGGCCTGTGTGCAGCGTTTGACCTTTGAAGTTAGTGTGAGCTCAGAGCATCTCAACACACGACATCGCCACTAATCCACCAAACCCACTCTGCATGGCACCAAAACCACCAGAACAAGAAACACTTTATCCTGGCAGTCCGAATATCACACACCAGGACTGAACCCTGCTTTCAATTACAGCAAGAAACTCCACAGCACTGAACGTGGAGTGTACTGCACTAAAGCTGATTTCCTGTACTCAAAGCAATGCTTTGGTTGAAAGGGCCTATTTATCAGCTAATACGTCGCTCACTCGCTCACTCATGTACGCTCGTAATTTCTCGCTTGCTTGCTTTCTCTTTGATCTGTCGTTCTTTCGTACCTCCGGTTCCATTGGTCGTGATGTTATTGCTGAGGATGTTTTTGTCCAGTTTGGATGTGCTGTCACTGCCACTGTGTTGGGGGTCTGTTAGATCCTGCATCTCCAAGGCCCTGTGACAGACAAATATAGCCATTTAATACCTTTACACTGTCATTCAAAAGTTCGGGGTTGGTAAGAATTCTTAACGTTTTTGAAAAAAAGTCTCTTATGCTTACCAGTGCTCTACTTCTTTAATCAAAAACACATTAAAGACAGTAAGACTGTGAGATATTTTTCCAATTAAAACCGCTGTTTTCTTTTTAAATTGTCATTTAATTCTGTGGTGGCAAAGCTGAATCTTATTGACCCCAAAATGGCCGTAACACTCACTAACCAAAAATGTGTGCAAAAACTGGCTTTGGAACTGTAAGAATGATAATGTGACCCTTGCTCATGTGTCAAAAAATCTGCTAAAGAAACCATCTGTCCCAGCTGGTGTATCTTCTAAGAGCTTTTACCTCAAAAAATGAAAAGCAGTTTATGTTTATCTAGGATCTAGTTTTTGTTTCCTCTAGAATTTCATGTAGGGACGCATATATGGAATATTCTTCACATTAACTCACCCACATGAAAATATGAGGAACAAAAATGTATCTTCATGTTATTACTTTAAAATCCCACTGTAGTCAAAATTTGTATCCCTTAAAACTGATCTTTGATCATCAAAATGAGAATATTTTAATGTTTTTTCTTGTGAAAATAATTTTCTAATGCCTTAAAACAACTTTTAACTCTACCCCCTTGGCTCATTTACTAAACGCGGATCTATGAATGTGCAAATTAGCCCCGCCCCCACGCAGTCACATCAGCCAGAGCACCCTGATCCACTAGTAGTAAACACAATATAATGGCGAAACACGGATAATGACTGATAAAACTATGTTTTTACTAGCAGACAACTACAGTGGATACTGTAACATTTGTTAAAGTTACTTACTTGATGATGTTGCTTGATTGATGTTGCGTTTACACTGTTGCCACGGGTTATTTTTCAAGTTAGCGGTTGTGCTCTATTTAATGCTCTATTAAATGCTCTATTTGATATTTGGTTTTGTACTGATAATCGTATTGGTATTTTTCGCATGCTAATGACAGGAATCTATCCTTTGATGTGATTGGTTACTGAAGTTTGTGACGTAGCAAAAAAGGGCTGTTTCAAACCGCATTTCTGGGACAGACTTTGGGAAACTACAGTTTTAAGGAGATAATACTCAGCAATGGTGTTGATTAATGGACTGGTGCATGGTTGTCTAAAAGCATATTAAAAACACCACATAGACAAATAAACAACATAACAATCTTGATTTTCACTACAGGGGGACTTTAAACTTCAAACAGTCATTGCGAGTTTTTATCTCACAATTCTGGCTTTTTTCTAGCAATTGCAAGTTTATATCTTGTAATTCTTGCAATTCTTGCAATTGAGAGAAAATGTCTGAATTGCGAGTTTTTATCTCTCAGCTGCAACTTTATTTCGGGAATCTCACAATTTAGAAATGTGTAATAGAAACTTGCAATTGTGAGAAATAAAGTCAGAATTGTGAGATTTTTCTTTCAGTTGCAACTTTATTTCTTGAATCTTGGAATTCAGAATTGTGTAATTCAAACTCACAATTCTGACTTTTTTCTCAGAATTGCATGATATAAACTTAAAAACTCGCAATTGTGAGAAACAAAGTTAGAATTGTGAGATAAAAACTCGCATTTCTGATTTTTTTTTTATCACAAATTCGAGTTTGTCTCACAATTCTGACTTTTTTTCTTGCAATTGCAAGTTTATACTGCACAAATTCTGAGTTTTTTTTCTCTCAGTTGCGACTTTCTTAAATTTTGCAATTCAGAATTGTGTAAAGCTTGTATTTGTGTAAAGCTTGCAGTAATTGTGCAAGTTTGTATCTCACAATTCTGACTTTTTCTCGCAAATGCAAGTTTATATCTCACAATTCTGGCTCTTGAACTTCCAACTGCAAGAAAAAAGAATTGTGAGATACAAACTTGCTTTTGCGAGAAAATGTCAGAATTGTGAGATGTAAACTTGCATTTGCAAGGAAAAAAGTCAAAATTACAAGTTTTTATATAAAATTCTGACTTTATTCTGCCTTGAATCTCACAATTTAGAATTGCGTAATACAAACTCACAATTCAGATTTTTTTTCTCAGAATTGCATGATATAACTTGCAGTTGCAAGTTTATTTCTCGCAATTCTGGCTTTTTATCTCTCAGTTGCGACTTTATTTCTCAAATCTCACAATTCAGAATTGTTAACAAACTCGCAATTTTCTCAGAATTGCATGATATAAACTTGCAATTGCAAGAAATAAAATCAGAATTGTGAGATACAAACTTGTTTTTGCTAGAAAAAGTAAATTGTTAGATATAATCTTGCAATTGTGAAGAAAAAAAAGTCAGAATTGAGTGAGTTTTTATCTCTCAATTGTGACTTTATTTCTTGAATCTCGCAATTTAGAATTGCGTAATCCAAATTTACAAGGAATGCATGGTATAATCTTGCAACTGTGAGAAAGTCAGAATTGTGAGAAACAAACTTGCATATGGAAGGAAAAAGTTTTAAGTTTTTGTGAGATACAAACATGCATTTGCAAGAAAAGAAGTCAAAACTGAGATACAAACTTGCATTTGCAAGAAAAGAAGTCAGAATAGCGAGTTTTTAATCACACAATTTTGACATTATTTCTCAAATCTCGCAATTTAGAATTGTGTAATACAAACTCAGAATTCTGACTTTTTTTCTTAGAATTGCATAAAATAAACTTGCAATTGTGAGCAATAAAGTCAGAATTGTGAGATAAAACTCAAAATTCTGCATTTTTCTCCCAAATGCAAATGTATATCTCGCAATTCTGATGCTTGAACTTGCAATTGCAAGAAAAAAGTCAGAATTGTGAGATACAAACTTGCATTTGCAAGAAAAAAAAAAGTCAGAATTGCGAGTTTTTAAATCACACAATTTTCACATTTTGACAAGTATTCTATGTATCCATCCATCCCTGAAGTACAAAAATACCATGCATAATAATTGTACAAGAAGTTAACAAAAAGTTAAGTAGTTTTGCATTGAAGCATTTAGCAGACACTTTAATCCAAAAGTCAAATGCACAAATAACGTAATGGCAAATAGAAACAACGCTGCTCCACTTTCTCTGTTTATAGCATAAACATCTGCATGAAATTTCTGAATGCATCCCAAAGTACACAGTGCTCTGACACATGTTTTATCCAGGTGAAGCTGTCTGCTTTACACCCACTCACACGCAATGACTTTAACATCCCTCTCGCTTTATCTCTCCCTCTGTCTTTATGTGTACAAAATCGCTCACTCCTACAGCCCAGTCACTGGCACTCATAAATAAAACCCTAAATGGATTCTGGGGGACAATACGTTTGTGAAAGTGTGTTCACTTTACCTGTTGTCTACCGGGTCTGGAGCATGGGAATCAGTGGTAGATTTCTTCACCTGTGCAAAGACCAGAAGAACCAGTTGATGTATTAGTGTCTCATTTAGTGTATAAAGAAAATACACACTACCAATCTGGAGTGATTTTTTTAGCCATTTGACATAATTTATGAAGCCACTGTTGGCATTAGATCAGGATTATTTGCTCCACTGCAGATGCTGTCCACTGAGTGAGGAGAAAGCAAGTTGTAGAATGGAAGAACCACAATATAGTGTGATACACATACACATACTTTCACAAAAATATCAAGCAGCATGAGTGTTTTCAACACTGATAATAAGAAACATTTTTTTGAGCACTAAATCAGCATTTCTGAAGAATCATGAGCAAAGACTAGAGCTGCCATCACATGAATAAATTACATTTTAAAATACATATCTGAAAGGATGAAAGTCATAACTACTAATGAACACTATGTGAATGTACGATATTCGGCACAACAGTTTCATTCAATAGCACAAACATTAACTCTTCAGTAATATACGTAGCAAAAGTCTCCCTGTCTCTCTCTCCTACATACATAAAATACATTCTTTCCCATTCTGGCAGTTTATCTTGGTTCTTACTCTCTGTCACGCTCAATATTACTCAATATTGAGTTAATAAAACCACGACTGCAACTTTCCTTTTTGAATTTGTCCTTGTGATCAACTCTCTCCAAATCTGCTTAGTTTCTTTCTTACTGTCAAGGTCATCAGCCAAAACAGTGCATTATTCCTACTATTTTAAACTAAAATTCATGTACAGCATTTTGTGCTGTTTTAAATTCGAAAATGCATATGAATATTTAAACACAATGTACTGTAAAACAAAAAGAAGGATCAAAGAGTCTATAAACTTCTCACAATAAATTTACATGGTTCACCCCTCCCAAAACTGCTTGTAGTCATCTGGGTCTTAATTGAAAACATACATGGAGACCTGCGAGCACGCATGCACATATGCATGTGTGTGTCAGATGTAGTGTGCGTTTTTGGGGAGAATGTTTTGGGTGTGTTTTTGAAGGAAGTCTCTCATGTTCACCAAGGCTGCATTTATTTGAGCAAAAACACAGTTAAACAGTAATACTGCGAAATAAGTGTTTACTATTTGAATATATATTTTAAAATTACAAAGCTGATTGCTTAAGTGTCACATGATCTTTCAGAAATCATTCTAATATACCAATTTGCTACTTCTTAATATTATAATGTTGAAAACAGCTTTTGGTGGAAATTAAATGCATATACATTTCAAAAGAACAGCATTTGTTTAACATTATAAATACTTTACTATCACTTTTGATCAGTGTAATCCATCCTTGCTGAATAAAAGTATAATTTCATTCCAAAAACAAGCCGTGCATCTGTTTCAACAAATGACCTTGGAGCATTAAGGCTCCTCTCAGAAAAGTGCCTGCGGTTTAGGCTCATCTCTCTGGTTCTGGGTTCTGATTTGTGCTGAGTACAGACACACCCATTATGGTCTCCTCAAATTAGCCTGACACATTCAGGGACAGCAGGTGATCGGTCGATCGTACGCTGCTCTAAGCCTACTGTAAATCTCTCTCGGAGTGTAACTACTTCCTTGTCCAGCAGCATCTGTGCTCTTAGAGCAGTTAATAGCGCGTTTGAGAGCAGCCCAGCAGGATCCAGCTTCCAATGAGGCCTGCTGGTGAACAATGATCTAAGACTGTACGCCGTTTATAGATTTATGAAGTGAAATTAGTAATTCTTTGGCAGGCGCTTCAAAAAGCAACTAGCAAAGGTCTCCCTGCTGGAAGAAAAAAAAAAACATCTTAAGCCAGCCTAAGCTGGTTTGCCAGTCTTGAGCTGGTCTTTCAGGACTCAACAATAATTTTCTATTTGCACTGACATTTTTTAATGACGCTACCACAAAAGAATGATATATATAATACATTTTTATTTACAAAAAATTGCAATTGGAAATTACACAGATATAATATTTATACACTGCTATTCAAACGTTTGGGATCAGTTCGATTTTTAATGTTTTTTAAAGTTTCTTACGCTCATCAAGGCTGCGTTTATTTGAGCAAAAATACAGAAATAATCTAATATTGTAAAATAAAGTTTTTCTATTTTAATATACATTAAAACCTAATTTATTCCTGTGATCAAAGCTGAATTTTTAGCATCATTACTCCAGTATTCAGTGTTACATGACCTTTCAGAAATCATTCTAATATGAAGATTTTTTTTTTATTTTTTTATCAATGTTGGAAACAGTTGTGCTGCGTAATATTTTTTTAAAACCTGTGATACTTTTTTCAGGAGTTTTTAATGAATAAGAAGTAAAAAAGAAAACATTTATTTAAAATACAAATCTTTTCTAACAATACACACTACTGTTCAAAAGTTTGTGGTCAGTAAATTTTATTCTTTCTTTTTTTAAAAGAAATTAATCTCTAATATTCAGCAAAGATGTGTTAAATTGATAAAATGTGATAGCAAAGACTTAAAAAGATTTATATTTTAAATAAATGCTGTTCTTTTCAACTTTTTATTCATCAAATAATCCTGAAAAAAGTATCACAGGTTCCAAAAAAATATTTGGTGGCACAACTGTTGCCAACATTGATAATTCTAACAATAAATCAGCATATTAGAATGATTTCTGGCACTTAAGACTGGAGTAATAGCTGATGAAAATTCAGATTTGCATCACAGGAATATATTATATTTTAAAGTATATTAAAACAGAAACCATTATTTTATATTGTAATAATATTAAAAAAAAATTCTGTATTTTTGATCAAATAGCTGAGTTTAAGATGGTTTCCCAGCCTAACCAGGTAAAATGTGTCCAAGATTCCTCTAAAACTGTCAACAGACCACCATGGCCAGCCTGGAAGACCAGCTATGACAATAAAACCAGTTTAGGCTGGTTTAAGGTGCTTATATGCAAGCCATTTGTAATTATTTGTGAAATTAACCAGCAATTTCTAAATGAAAATTGTTTCCACACCAATTTTTTTTTCAGTGTGTAATAAATGTAGCTAAAAGACTTAATAAACAAGCATGCAAGGGCGTTTCTGCTTAGTTCTATATGCAGATTCCAGGCCTGCTTACGGGTACAGATGCTTCACACACACCAACACACAGAAAACAGTCCTCCTTTTCTTGTTCTTTTTTTGTGCTTTCAGTATTATGGTTATCAGCGCTGTAACTTTATACTCTTCCTTTCATGTAAAATACATTGTTACCTGTGCCCCCACCTCTCCACCCCCCAACACACACACACACACACTTCAGCATATGCCCCTGGGAGGTGTAAGATTATCTGATGTGTCCCCTCCCTGAAACGCTCTTCTCTAAAGGTAGGGGAAGGCAATAGAGAGAGGAAGAGAGAAGAAGAAAAAGGAAATAGAAAAGAACAGAGAGTGTGTGACAGGGCAAAGGGCTGTATGTAATGTACGCACACACACAACATGCGTGTTTTTCAGGGTATTCTGATCAGGTGACAGTAGTTTATGCTGTTATTTTCTCTGAGAAGATTTAAACTCCTTGCGGACACACGAAATAAGAAATAAAAACTAAAATTAGAACAGAAACATACATACGAAACCTGTTCCCTCCGGACCAGCCCATTCAACATCCATGTTCTTATTATAAATTATAAACTGATAAAATCATGACCAATATGTTATGCTATCTGTCTATCTATCTATCTATAAATTATAACTATCATTTGTGTTTCTGAGAGTAAAAAGTTTCTAAACTAACATTTTTGTCACTTTATTCTACTGAAAGTAGTTTTATTGTGCACAGACCAGGTCACTTTGTGGATGCAGACATGTTGAGATCACATGAGCAGCCAAATACTACTAGCCAGTGACCTCCTGTATGGAAGCCCGTTTTCAAAAAGGTTATTGTGACTTTTTATTTCACAATTCTGACTTTTTTTTCCTCAGAATTGCATGATATAGAATCACAATTCTGACTTGATATCACACAATTCTGAGTTTATGTCACGCTATTCTGAAAAAAAAGTTAGAATTGCAAGTTTATATCTCACAATTCTGAGAAAAGTAGTCAGAAAGATATAAACTTGCAATTCTAACTATATAAAGTCAGAATTGCATGATATAAACTCACAGTTGCTAGAAATAATGTTAGAATTGCGATATATAAACTCACAATTCTGACTTTTTTCTTGCAATTCTGACTATTTATCTCAGAATTGTGAGATATAAATTTGCAATTCTAACTTTTTTCTCTGAATAGCATAATATAAACTGACAACTGTGTGATATAAAGTCAGAATTGCATGATATAAACTCGCAACTGTGAGAAAAAG
The DNA here is from genome assembly GCF_022985175.1 of Labeo rohita. Taxonomy (NCBI): domain Eukaryota; kingdom Metazoa; phylum Chordata; class Actinopteri; order Cypriniformes; family Cyprinidae; genus Labeo; species Labeo rohita. Next base: position 10,835,361 of record NC_066891.1, on the reverse strand, counting down.
TCAGAATTGCGAGATATAAACTCACAATTTTGACTTTTTCTTGCAATTCTGACTTTTTTTTCACAAATGTGAGTTTATATCACTCACTTCTATTGTTCTAACTTTTTCCTCAGAACTGCGTGATATAAACTCACAATTGTGTGATATAAAGTCAGAACTGCATGATATAAACTCAATTGCGAGCAAAAGTTAGAATTGCTAGATAAACTCACAATTCTGACTTTTTCTCACAATTATGACTTTCACAAATGCAAGCCTATATCTCTCAATTCTGACTATTTTTCTTGCAATTCTGACTTTTTTCTTAGAATTGCATTACATAAATTCACAATTATGAGAAATAAAGTGGGAATTGCGAGATATAAACTCACAATTCTGACTTTTTTCTTGCAATTCTGCTCTCAATTCTATTTTTCTATTTATTCTATTTCTTTCTGACTTATAAATTTGCAACTCTGACTTTTTTCTCTGAATAGCATAATATAAACTGACAACTGTGTGATATAAAGTCAGAATTGCATGATATAAACTCGCAATTGCGAGAAAAAGTCAGAATTGCGAGATATAAACTGACTCACAATTCTGACTTTTTTCTTGCAGTTCTAACTTTTTCACAAACGCGAGTTTATCTCTCTATTTTTCTTACAGTTCGGAATTTTCCCTCAAAATTGTGATCTAAACTCAAAGTTCTGAATATTTTTCTCAAAATATAAATTTGCAATTGCGAGAAAAATAATATCATTGCGAGACATAAACTCACAATTCTGACTTTTTTTGCAATTATGACTTTTTTCACAAATCCAAGTTTATATCTCTCAATTCTGACTATTTTTCTTGCAATTTTTTTTTCTGAGAGATTGCATGACATAACTTCACAATTGTGAGTCTAAATTGCGAGATATAAATTCACAGTTCTGACTTTTTTCTTGCAATTCTGACCTTTTTCCTTAGAACTGCATGATATAAACTCTCAGTTGTGTGATATAAAGTCAGAATGTCACGATATAAACTCGCAATTGCGAGAAAAATTCAGAACTGCGAGATATAAACTCACAATTCTCAGTTTTTAGCAATTATGACTTTTTTTGCAAATGTGAGTTAATAACTTACAATTCTGACTAGTTTTCTTCCAATTCTAACTTTTTTCTCAGAATTGTGATACAAGCTGGCGATTCTGACTTTCTTCTCAGAATTGCTTCACAAACTCACAACTGCGAGAAATAAAGTCAGAATTAAGAAATACAAACTCACAATTCTGACTTTTTTCTCACAATTGTGACTTTTTTGTGAAGTTTATATCTTTGAATTATTTTTTTCTTGCAGTTCTGACAATTTTTCTCAAAATTGTCAGATATGGATTTCTGCAATGTCTTTGTAAATGTAAATTTTAGCATGATACTACTGCACATTGCCATTGTTAAATACTAGTATCAGTTTTAAACTGTTATATCAGTCAGCAATATAAAAAACACAGTCACAGTGAGTCATGCAGCAGTGGAACAAATATGTTTTTAATCAGTCAGATCCACTAAAATGACCAATTACAGCAGCATCCCATATGTTGGACTGTGCCGTTTGCATGTCAACTTGGTGTATGAAATTCGAAAGGTATATTCCGCCAGGGAAAAGGGGTCAGAGGGAAACAGGATACCAGGCCAAGCCCTATAGACAGACACACCTTCGCAGCTTTGAGTGAGTATGTGTGTGTGTATGATCTTGTGTGCAACTACGTGAGTGACGCTGTCTCTCTCTTCCACTGGCTCATTGATTCACGTATCTTTGTACAGCAACCAGAGTGTTTACACACACACAAGTTCCTATACGTGCGCATTGGAGTGTGTGTGTATCATCTTAAGAAATGAGCTGAAACTTTATATAAAAAAGCACTCTAGCATTAAAGTGCTCCCTTCCCCTCTGATTGCAGCAGAAAAAATGCTGCTCAATTATTCATGAGTTCTTGTGCTTGTGTCAGCTTTTCGTTAATTATTTAAATTAATCTCATTAACGAAAGGCCAGGTTTCAGGAGCATTTAATTAAATGATGAATTGCTTCCCAGATGTCGACGTGCTTGTTAAATAATGTGCTCAGGCTGGACCCAAAGCTGTCAGAAAGACTCAACCCAAAAATGCACACAAGGACCATCACGGTGCACATTAGTGCCTTTGTACTTCACAACTTAATGCAGCTTTTAAGATCACCGGGAGAACCAAATAATCTCTGTTTATTAATCAATGAGTCTGCATGACTGTAAAAACATCATGCATGCCCAGCTTCAGAAACTAATACAGTCTGCTCAAACCTGCAGCTTGTTTTGACAGCTTGTGCTGATTCAGACCTGATTGGATACAATTTAGTCTCATCAACCTCAACGTCAGTACTTGAATACCTAGCATTTGTATTAACAGCTACGCACTTACAGTGGAAGTCTACGGAGCAACGGCTGTCATATAGACTCTATGCTGTCAATGCAATTTTTTGTTTCTTTCTCAAACTGACTGACAAGTTACAATTATTTAAGCATTATTTAAAAGTTAGTGATTCTTTATGAGTAACAAGGCTGCATTTATCTGATCAAAAATACAGTAAAACAGTGATATTATTACAATAAAAAAAAAGTTTTCAGTTTAAATATATTTTAAAATGTAATTTATTTCTGTGATGCAATGCTACATTTTCAACAGCCATTACTTCAGTCTTCAGTGTCACACGATCCTTCATTTGGTGTTAAACAATTATAAACATTTATTACCAATGTTTAAAACAGTTGTGCTGCTTAATGTTTTGGTTGAAATTATGCTATATTTTTTTCCAGATTTTTTGAGAAAAAGAATGTTCAAAAACTGCATTTATTTAAAAAAATATATACATTGTAACATAATAAGTCATCTTCAGTGTCACTTGTAATCAATTCAATTGCTAAATGAGCATGTTAATTTCTTTAAAAATAAATAAATAAATAAAATTACTGACCCCAAACCTCAGTGGTAGTGTATTTATGATATATGATATATTTATTTCAGGATTTTTTTGAGAAAAAGAACATTCAAAAACTGCATTTATTTAAAAAAAAAAAAAAAAAATATATATATATATATATATTGTAACATTATAAGTCAACTTCAGTGTCACTTGTAATCAATTCAATTGCTAAATGAGCATGTTAATTTCTTTACAAATAAATAAAAAAATAAAATTACCGACCCCAAACCTCAATGGTAGTGTATTTTCTGTAATTACAGAGCTTAAATTGTGTTTAACCATCCTTTTAAAACCCTAAACTTGAAATATCATGGACGTTCAGCGTACATAAAGCACCATTCGCCACACTAGTTTACAAAGCTGTTAAATGTGATATGTCTTAACTCATTTATGTGTATCTTCTACACATGGCCAGAACAAGTGAATTAAGACTGCTAACTCAAGTGAGATGTGAGTCGATTTACAGTGTAAAAGACAAGAAACAGGTGTAAATAACCGATGTCCATCGGGACAATGAAAAAACCTATAACAGGCCTTTTGAGTTGTTACTTAAACCTGTTTGACGTTAAAGACAAGGTGCTTATTTTACTATAAAGCAAGATGTACTTGTTTTATAAATATTACGGCATCCGTTCAACAGCTTTCAACACATGCCCTCTCTGTTATTTGTGGTTATTTGTTGATTATACTTAAACTAGGAGGTGTAAATATGCGAGCGTGAAGCCGTGCTTTCTGTTCTCCTCGCTCTGCCTCGTCCCCTCTTCCTCCCTTCTCTGTAGGTGTGTGTGTGAGTGTGTGTAACCTGAGTCCTCTCTCTCTGTCTGTGGTCTCTGCTCTGGGGCTCTGGGGCACAGACTGCACCAGAGGAAAAGGCTGCAGCTACACCCCCCCCTTTTCATTTTACTCCTCTGCTATTTTCCTCCAGAACCGAAAGCATTGATCCCCTGAGTCACAAAATACACCCCCCTCCACCCACACCTCAATCTCCCTCTTCCTCTCCTTCCATTACCCCAAACACCCCCAGATCGCTATCTGTCCTGGATTATGGACGCCTGTCTGTCTTTTCCAGAGTGCTCATGTACACGTACGAAAAGCACAAGCGTGAGATGTCGCAACACATATGCAAGACTGTTTTAATCATTAACCAAAAGTTATCAAAATAATATATTTTATTATGGTCTCCCACAGAACTAAATTATCCAACTGTCTCCTAACAGCTATGTGTGTGTCTTGTACTGTCACTATGCATGTGGACTCGTGGTGGCCATATGGCTACTGTGCTCGACACTTCAGCTCACATCTGTTGTGTATTAAAGACCTAACGCTGCTCAGTACACACCTGGGTGGCCTTTCCGCACACACACTCACTCATGCACACAAACACTCTCACACTTCAAACCGCACTTTTCAATTATCACATAGTATAGACCAGTGTTTCCCAACCTTTTTTTGCCTTAGATACCGCAACACAGCAACACTAAACCAGAAATGTGTTCCTCAACTGATTCTTTACTGGAAATCATTCAGCATTATCATTCATTTTACTTAAGAGGAACCATTATTTACTTTTTCGGGAGGCAATTTTGGAGAGACTTTCTTGAGAAACAAATTCAACGCCAGTACTTCCACTCTAAAAAATGCGGGTGAAATGTGGACAAATCCAGTGGTTGGGTAAAATGTTTTACCCAACTGTATTATTTTATTTAACTCAGCTACTGCTTAAAATTACTCTATTTCTAGCTTAAAATGATCCCAAAATAGGTAGGAAATTAACACATATTAATATGTTCAATAAATGAACATTTATTAATAAGTTAAACAAATAATACACTCTAAAAATGCTGTGTTAAAAACAACCCAGCGCTGGGTGGAATATGGGCAAACACAGAGACTGGGTTGTTTCTGACCCAGTTAAATGTTAAACCCAGCCTTCTGGGTTGTTTTATTTAACATTTTTTATTAATATTAATAATTTTATTTAACTTATTAATGTTCATTTATGGAACATATTAATAAATGTTAATTTCCAACCTATTGAACTTGGGTTCATTTTAAGCAAGAAATATAGTCATTTTTAAGCAATAGTTGAGTTAAATAAAACTACTCAGAAACTGAGTTAAACTTTTAACCCAAACCCTGGGTCAAAACAACCCAATCGCTGGGTTTGTCCAAGGGTTGTTTTAACCCAGCCAGCCATACAGTAAATGTTAAGCTATAGTTGAGTTAAATAAAACTACCCAGAAGGATGGGTTAAACATTTAACCCTATGGTTCAGTCAAAACAACCCAATCGCTGGGTTTGTCCATATTTCACCTAGCGTCGGGCTGTTTTTACTCCAGTGTTTTTTAGAGTGCAATTAAATAATACATTTATAATTGCTTATTAATAAATGTTCACCTTTTGATTATTGCTAATGCCTCTAGTAATTATGTGCCTGATTTTTACTTTACAACCTATTTTGGGTTCATATTAAGCCAGCCATACAGTAAAACTTAAGCAATAGTTGAATTAAATAAAACTACCCATCAGGTTGGGTTAAACTTTTAACCTAAACCCTGGGTCAAAACAACCCAATCGCTGGGTTGTTTTTAACCCAGTATAATTAAATAATAAACATTTTTATAATTGCTTATTAATAAATGTTCACCTTTTGATTATTGCTAATGTCTCTAGTAATTATGTGCCTAATTTTTACTTTACAACCTATTTTGGGCTCATTTTAAGCCAGACATACAGTAAAATTTAAGCAATAGTTGAGTTAAATAAAACTACCCATCAGGTTGGGTTAAACATTTAACCCAAACCCTGGGTCAAAACAACTCAATTGCTGGGTATGTCCATATTTTACCAAGCGCTGGGTTGTTATTAACCCAGCATTTTTAGAGAGTAATTAAATAATAAACATTTTAACTGCTTATTAACAAATGTTCACCTTTTGTTTAATGCATCTAGTAATTATGTGCCTGATTTTTATTTTACAACCTATTTTGGGTTCATTTTAAGCCAGCCATACAGTAAAATTTAAGCAATAGTTGAGTTAAATAAAACTACCGATCAGGTTGGGTTAAACATTTAACCCAACAGTTGAGTCAAAACAACCCAATCGCTGGGTTTGTCCATATTTTACCCAGCGCTGGGTTGTTTTTTTTTTTAGAGTGCAGTTAAATAATAAACATTTTTAATAGCTTATTAATAAATGTTCACCTTTTAATTATTGCTAATGCCTCTAGTAATTATGTGTCTGATTTTTAATTTACAACCTATTTTGGGTTCATTTTAAGCCAGACATAGAGTCATTTTTAAACAATGGCTGAGTTAAATAAAGCTACCCAGAAGGTTGGGTCAAAACAACCCAATCACTGGGTTTGTCCATATTTCACCCAGCACTGGGCTATACTTAACCCAGCATTTTTTTAGTGTAATATGCTGATTTGATGCTCAAGAAATATTCTTGTTATTATCAATGTCAAAAACAGTTTTTGCTAAAACATGATACATTTTTTTCCATGAATCCTTGATGAATAGAAAGTTCAATTTTGGAGAAACGTTCTTGAGAAAACGAATTTATTGAGAAATAATATCCACTCAAGTAATTAATAATTTAATATAATAATATAATTGACACTAGGCTTAGATCTGGTTTTGAATTTGATTAGCCAAGTAACGTTCCAGGAGAGCTGATATACAGCAAATGTTTATAATATTTTGCAGTAAATGGTAAAACTTGAACTACAAACATGTGTGTTTATCATTTTGAAAGCCTTGCACATTCAATTTATAAATCATCACACCTGCTCTTTCATTAAAAATGAAGTGGATAGGTTTAACAAGGCAAAATCAATATCTTCCCAAGTACCTCCTGGGATATGCACACCCCTGGTTAAGAATCACTGGTACAGAGAGTCAGCTGGATGGTATTTTATCTACACATATCCAAAAATACAGTCCAATGATACTGCACAATACACTGGCCAGGTTTAAATTTTCTGAATTAGTGGTGGGATAAACAGTACTTTATCAGTACACAGACAATGAAAGAGAAGAGGATAATCTTAAAGCCATCATGTTGTAAAACACATCTGAATAGTGTGAGTTGTAGTTCACTTACGCTCTGTTCATTCAGCTCCTGTGTATTCTCCATCAGTTGAACTGCCACTCCCCTCGACTACAGTCCAGACACCTGCAAAGGAAGGATGCTTTAAAATCGCCATAAACACAATAGAATGCATAGGCATCCCTCTCTCGTTTCTGTCTCTCTCTCTTCCTTTGTGTCTGTGGGTATATGTGTGTAGGAGGGGAAGGAAGAAGTCTGGTAACTTCACTGTATCATAGCCAGCTAGGCTGAAGTAAATATCATTTACAGAAGTAAACATTAAACAATGGGTTGAGAGAAATGTAATCAATGTAACACACACACAAACGCACTCAGACAGCACACACCAAAAAGCCAAGCTGTCCAGGTCACGAAGATGCTAGCATGGCAGTAGTCACTGAAAACATCTAACCATGATTTTGAGTCCCCCGGTGAAGCCCCTTCCCAGCCTCCATCTTTATCTTTCTCTCTTCCCATCCTGTCATTTAAAAGCTTGAAACTTCTGTAAATTGCTTTGAAACCTCCTGAGGCCTCAGTAATGAAAAGCACTCTTATTCAAAAACTCTTTGAAAGACCTTGAAAGCCTCAGGATGAGGAGAATGGGTTTATTTTCTGTCCTGCTGCAGGTACCAGACCTCTGGTTTACAAACCTGCCCGTAGTTTGCTTTATTTTTAATATCAAATTTGTGTTTGGGTGTGAGAGGACAGGTTTTGCTAACCTTTTGGAGAAAAAAACCTATTCAGACACCAGATATAATTTTTGATATATATATATATATATATATATATATATTTTTTTTTTTTTTTTTTTTTTTGCTAATGGGTGCAGGACACTATAGTTAATTTATGTAAGGGAGGATAGCTAAATAAAGTAAACTGTGACATATTATACCCAAAAATTCTTCATACAGTGGACTACCAGTAAAACTGATTAAAATTTGTGACCAAAAATTATTTAGACACTCTGACCTGACCATGTTTTGCTTAAGTGTTTTTTCTTTAATTGCTAATGCCACATTTTTTACACCGCAGGGTGAACAAAATTAAGCATTTCTTGATAATTGGTCAACAAAGTATTGATAGTTGTATAAATATTGTCTTACTAACAGTCTATTATCAAGTTTATTATATTATCAAGATGATTTTGTTCTGACACAGTTCAACTCTGAGTTCTTGTCATATTTTATTACCATTTTCTAAACTATAGCAAATAAACTGTGATAATGAGTAACATTGAAGGTGTCTGAATAAATTTTGGTTTGACTGTATGTCCAGAACAACAAACTGTAAAAAAAATAAATTAAGAAACATTAAGTCTAACATTGAAATTAACTAGCTATATCTAATTCAAAAATATAATTTAATTAATGATTAAATGAACATTACTATGCAATGTTTAAGGCGAGGAATAGCTAGTGGAGCAAATACTCCTTAAAGAACAACACAAAGAAAAGGTTCATAAATTGACCAAATGAAATCTTGAATTAAAATGTAAAATGCTAAAAGTGTATTTTAGGGGCAGGGCTATCATTCAATTAATTAATTAATTAATTAATTAATAACAGAGACCAGGGTCTAACACTTAAATTATACAAGGTTTTTTTTTTTTTGCTACTTAACTTGACAGCCTGTGATCAGCATGCATTCTTGTTGTATGAAAAAGATAAGCTCTTACTAATTTAAGTTTCACTGAACAAAGTGAACCAAGAATATGCAATGATTTTTCATTTTAAAGTAAAACGATCTGAGAAAACAACTCAACTGAACTGCCTGAAAATTATGTGAATCAGATATTTCTGTCAAATCATTTTAGACAAACACCTGTTTCTGTCTTCACTGAAACAATTTTGGACTTAGCTCAAAAACCCGAGAGGTCCATTTGAACAATCATGATGCTTCTGTTTGGGAATATGCTTTATGGTATATCTATTACAACGACTTATACTAAGAACAATAGATGTAAATTGAAAGTCCCCACAAGCTTATGTATACAAGCTTGTGTGTGTATGTGTGTGTAAGTGGATAGGAGAGAAAGAGAGTTGAAGGGCACAGTTTGAAGAGCAGATCATTTGAATTTTTCATTTGCTTGGTGAAGCTGTGTTCTGAAATTCTAGCCTTTAATGCTCAGGCGGGGGAATGAGCTGAGCAGCATTGATTTTTACTGTTATCACTCAGTGCCCTCTGAGCCTACTGTCCTCATGCACACACACACAAACTGTTCTGTATCCTGGAGTGCGTGTGCGCCTACACGCACACACACACACACAGTGAACAGACGGACAGCCAAACAGCAGAAGACACATTACGCTAGCCATGTAATGGTTAGGAGCTGAAATTTATGTCTCTTCTGTCAACACGCGCATTTTCAAATCAAAAGCCACTGATATGCAACAACTGTCCCTGACCAAAACATCTGATAACGTCAAACACGGAAAACAATATATAAGAAAACATTCTGAGGATTGAAAACGGTCCAATTACAGAAGATCATTCCGTCTCAAAATAACAAAGCGCGCCAGCGCGCTTTACTGTTATTGTCAAGAAAGCACGCGGAGCGTTTAGTGGCGCGGCATTCTACGCGCGATTCGACACAGCCGCGGAACGAGCACAACGCACAGGAAAGCCAAATACGCCAAAGCTTTCGTTTTCCTCTCTTTAAATCATCAGCGCTCACTCCATTGTCAAAACACACCGCCTATTAATAAATAAACAAGCTGGAAAGGGAACCAATGGTTTTAAATCGAGCAATAGAGTTTGTCTAAAGGGAATATGTTTTTAATTAATACATTACGTGTAGATTATTTATTCACTGCTATTATAATGGATTTCACTATTTAATTTATATAGACAGGCCTTATGTTTAATGCCATTGCCTAAATGTTTTCTTCTCCACTGTGTGAGCAACTTCTAACTTGCTAAGGTTCCAGTAAGAAGAGATTTTTAAATCTTCAGAAAACTACCATCTGTGCAAGATGTTTTAGTTTCCAGGGTACCGCAGCTTTTTTTTTTTTTTTGATACTTAATATGCCACAAAGAACCATATAAAGAACCTTTCAAGAGTGTACTTTCCTTATATATAGTTGTTGTTTTTTTTACTGTTCAATGGTTTTAGCCTACTATGGGGTTAGTTTTAGTCTTTTTTTAACCATTCAGGGTGTGATGTTACATCCAAACCAAGGGTGGTTATCTTTTACCCTCACCCATAATTCTACCCTCTTATATAGACCTATGTCATTATGTTATGTCATTATTTATTAATTTATTTTTTATTAATGACAACATACATTCAATATGACTGACGAAAGTGGTAATACACCAAGTACCCATTTACAAATGGACAGATGTGTAAGAGTTTTTTTTTGCGATTTAATCATACCTAAGAGAGCTGAGATCAAAACAAAACTAGCCTATTATTAGATTACATCTGACTTTACAATATGCAAAAACATAAAAAGCGTTTCAAAAGGGGCGTACAAACTGCTGTCCTGCTATTTAACCCAAAACTGCCTCGTAAACCTGTCAAACAAAGTGTCCTGCAATTAAAAATAGTTCATATGTTAAAAAAAACGTTTCGAGTTTTTACCTAAAGTTTGAGGCCTGGAGATGGCCAAAGAGGAGGTCACTGATGTTCTCTTATGTAATTGTTGGCTAGCACACTCCATCTTATTACCAGCCACCAGAGCGACCTGTGTGTTGTGAATTATTTCGTGTTAAGTGTGTAATCTAATCCGGGCTCCTTCTCCGGTATCGGCTCGGGCTGCTATCGACAGCGCGAGAAAGAGACCAATGGCCAACGCGCAGTGAAGCGGCTTCGGTGTCGGGATGATATTCCCGTTTCCTCTGTATCAAATACAAACACAAACTCCACGTGCACGGGAAAACGGACATGGCACGCGCGATTCAAACGGATACGGGAATCACCCAACAAACTCTGAAACACTATTCAATAGGCTTTCAATGAAAAAAATGACCAGAAATACATGAATTAAGACCACTTGAATATATGTGAATATAATCACTGCACTTCGTCCGTACAATACAATAAAATCAAATAATAAGAAAAAATGCACCCAAAAATGGTGCGCTTCTGTTCTAGAAATAACTCAGTTTGAAACAGAATAATATAAATCCCTATAATCGAGTCTTGAATTGAAGAGTGGGAAGTGCGCTAACACTGTAAAAAGCATCATTGTCTTAACATTTTTTTTCCATCCATTTAACTTTGTCATTTCTAAGTTTTAACATTTAAAACAGATATTCTTGCTCATCCGTTTAAAAAAAAGAGGTCCAAAAAGTACAATGAAAAGTCGTCGCTTGAAACCACTTTAACTATTTATTCATTTTCAGGCAGCAGTTAGACTTTTCATTTTATGTTGACATTTTAAAGTAAAAATACTGCCATAGGTTTTATAGATGGTCTAATGCGGAATGCAGTAATTACTATCTGAGCTATAATGTAAAAATTAGTTCACCTTTTACGAGCTCCAGTTTTCTCAGACGTTTAAATCACGTGAAAGTATCATGCGTGAGCAGGTGCTCCAACAAACTTCTCTTACGCTTGTAAACTGCTACATAAACATCCAGCAGAACTTTGAAAGTTTTCCAAAGAAATAAGCTATTTTTATGGCTGTTCAAAAGGGGTACTTACTCTTATGAGTTGTGCGTTGCTACGATTTCCAAACTCTCCACAAGGTCCGTTCGCATTCACTCTGTTGACATGCTCATCCAAAAATATTCAAGTGGTCGAGCTGCGTGAAGCGCACGGGGAAGTCCTCCCTAAGTTCATGAGAGCTGCACTGGCCGCACCGGAGCGGAACGCTCCAACCGACAGACCACCGCTATAGCACAAACTCCGAGGAGCGCTGTCTTGCACTAGCCGTGTTTTCCCCTTTAATTTACGCTCCTGAAGCTAACTTGAGCACACGCACACTCCGCGGTCTACTTCATTATTAAAGTTCTCTTGGAGCGGTGGAGCAAGAGCGCTCAGTGATGCGCATGCGCGCAGCTGCCATGCGGGGTGCTGCTGTTGGCTCGAACCCAAGCCAGTAATGGGGCACAGCACAAGGGCCAGGATGAGGCTCTTATTAATAGTTTCGTCCGAGTGATCAACTCAGTTTTATTTACCACCACCACACAACAACAACCAAGTCAAACCCTTGTCTTAGGATCAGATTCACTCTGGCACTGGACTTCCACTTCCTTGAGAAAAGGGAGCTCCTCTAATTAACATTTATCAACTTAGAGCAGCCAAACCACTAAAATAGCTCAGGTTTTTCAGTCAAATATTTAAAACATGTCCTAACGTGAGGACGGAAAGAGTCACGCTGAAATTCAGCAAGCAGTGAGAAAGAAATAGGAAAGTTGCAATTGTTGGTTGTTGAAGGGGTCATGACATAGATTTTTGTATTATTTGAATGTGTTCCTTGAGGTTTACTTATAATGTTAACAAAGTGTTTTGCACAGAAACAAAATAAATTGGTGGAAAATGATTATTTTTAACCCTCATTTTGACCCTCTGTCTAACCCGACCTGTTTTTAAGGGGCGGGTCCTTTAAGGCTTGCTACCAACTGGCTACTGTTATGATTGGCCAACGTCATTGCATAGGAAACAGTATAAACATCCCCTCACTATTGGATGTGAGTGTTTTGACAACATTATAAAAAAAACCCTGTCATTTTCAGATAAAGCATTATGACATAACTTACTTACAGTTTATGATGCAGCTGCAGTAAGATCTAGTACCGCTTCATCTTTCAACAAATGTTTCTCTCTCTAAACTCTCTATAACACCGTGCCTCGTTTACAAAACAAAATGCTCCGAACAATCGTCTGACGCGATCTGGGATGCAATAAAAAAAAAAAAAACTGGGGTGCTTCGGATATCTGTACAAAGACACAACCAAACACGTCAACGCGAACATTCTTTCACTTCATTTGTCCTATTGACGACAGACTCAAGCGTGTCGACTCAGAAAGTGAACGCGCATCTGCAAACTGTATACACAAAAGAGAAGGGAATTCCTTTAATTAACATTTATCAACATTTAGAGCAGCCAAACCCCGAAAATAGCTCAGGTTTTTCAGTCAAATATTTAAAACATGTCCTAACATGAGGGCGGAAAAAGTCACGCTGAAATTCAGTCAGCAGTTAGAAAGAAATAGGAAAAGTCACAAGTTGCAAGTTGTTAAAGGGGTCATGACATGGATTTTTTTTAAAAATTATTTTAAAATGTTCCTTGAGGTTTACTTTGTGTAATGTCAATAAAGTTTTTAGTTGCACAGAAACAAAATAAATATGTGGAAAAATAATTATTTTCAACCCATATTCTGACCCTCTGTCTAAAACAACCCGTTTTAAGGGGCGGGTCCTTTAAGGCTTCTCAGCAATTGGCCACTGTTATGATTGGCTAACATCATTGCATAGGAAACAGTATCAATGAGTGTTTTGACAACATAATATAACAAACCTGTCATTTTCAGACAAAGCATTATGAAATAACTTACTTACAGTTTATGATGCAGCTGCAGTCAGATCTAGTACTGCCTCATTTTTCAACAAATGTTTTTTTTTATAAACTCTCCATAACACTGTGCATCGTTTACAAAACAAAATGCTCCAAACAATTGTCTGACATGATTCAGGATGCAATTAACTATCCACTTGTTCCTTATGCTGGGATGCTTTTGATATCTGTACAAAGACACAAACGAGCTGTTTAAACCAAACACGTCAACGCGAACATTCTTTCACTTCATTTGTCCTATTGACGACAGACTGTGTGTGGACTGTGTCAGAAAGTGAACACGCATCTGTATACTATATCCAGAAAAGAAAAGAGAACTCCTTTAATTAACATTTATCAACACTTAGAGCAGCCAAACCACTAAAATAGCTCAGGATTTTTAGTCAAAAATTTAAAACATGTCTTAACATGAGCACAGAAAAAGTCACGCTGAAATTCAACCAGTGGTGAGAAAGACATAGAAAAACGTCACAAGTTGCATAGAAGTTGTTAAAGGGGTAATGACATGGATTTTTTAATTATTCTAATGTGTTCCTTGAGTGTTTTGACAACATTAAAAAAGTCATTTTCAGACAAAGCATTATGAAATAACTTACTTACAGTTTATGATGCAGCTGCTGTCAGATCTAGTACCGCTTCGTTTTCCAACAAATGTTTTCTTCTAAACTCTCCATAACACTGTGCATCGTTTACAAAACAAAATGCTCCGAACAAGCATCTGACACGATCCGGGATGCAATTAAAAATAAACTATCCACTTGTTCTTTATGCTGGGATGCTTCTGGTATCTGTACAAAGATGCGAACAAGCAACTTAAACGAAATGCGTCAAAGAGAACGTTCTTTCACTCCATTTGTTCTACTGAAGACAGAAAAAAAAGGAACTCCTTTAATTAACATTTATCAACACTTAGAGCAGCCAAACCACTAAAATAGCTGAGGTTTTTCAGTCAAATATTTAAACATGTCCTAACATGAGGGCGGAAAAAGTCTCGCTGAAATTCGACCAGCAGTGAAAAAGAAATAGGAAAATGTCACAAGTTGCATGGAAGTTGTTAAAGAGGTCATGACATGTATTTTTATATTATTTCAATATGTTCCTTGAGGTTTACTTATAATGTCAATAAAGTTTTTTTGTTGCACAAAAAAAGCTGATAAATATGTGGAAAAATAATTATTTTCAACCCTCATTCTGACACTAAAACGACACTATCTAAAACGACCGCTTTTAAGGGACGGGTGCTTTAAGGTTTATTAGTAATCAATCACTGTTATGATTGGCTAATGTCACTGCATAGGAAACAGCATCAGTGCGCCCTTGCTACATGAGAGTGTTTTGACAACATGTTTAAAAAAATGGTAATTTCTAGACAAAGTATTATAAAACAACTCACTTACAGTTTTTGATGCAGCTGCAGTCAGATCTAGTACTGCTTCATCTTTCAACAAATGTTTCTTTGTAAACTCTCTATGACACCTGTGACACTATCACAATGTGACACTAACAATCCTCTGACACTATTCGGAATGCCATTAAAAATAAACTATCCACTTGTTCCTTACACTGGGATCCTTCTGATATCTGTACAAAGACGCAAATGAGCTGTTTCAACCAAACTGATTGCGTTTAAACCTCATTTGGTTTAAACGCAAATGAGCTGTTTAAACCAAACGAACATTCTTTCGCTCCATTTGTCCTGTTAATGACTGACTCAAGTGCATGGGCTGTGTCAGAAAGTGAACACACATCTGTATACTGTATCAAGTGTAGACAAAATAGCGATAAAATATATATGCCAAAAGATGATGGCAAATTTGATTTCTCATGTCATGACCCCTTTAAAACGTCCTAACATAAGGTCGGAAAAAGTCATGCTGAAATTCATCCAGCAATGAGAAAGAAATAGGAAAACATTACAAGTTGCATGGAAGTTGTTGATGCTTGTATGGTTGCAGTTCACATGAGATATTATGATCATTTTTAAACATTTCAAAAAAGTATGCAGGGACTCACACACCGCAAAAGCCCACCCAAAGCCACAAATTGGCCTGAAAAAAAATATTTACATATTGGCCAGGTAGTTGCTGCAAATGTTGTGCAGAAAAAATAGTAAAAAATATTTATAGAAACTAAGTATGGGTTTAAAAGCAATACACATCAGAGTGGGTGAGCAAAAGCTTCTTTACCTTTGACCTCTAAAATCTGCAGTTTGCATCAAAGAAATGCAGTGAGTGAGGAAGAAAGACTAAAAAGGTGCAATAGAAAGCAATAAAGCTCCACTATGAATGTGCTCAGTGATTACTGCTATATTAGCCAGACTCCTCCTCAAGCACTGAAAAATGATGCTCCTGAGGGCCACGTTGGGCCGCATTTGACTGACACACTGTTACAGAAAGAAAACAAGAATTTCATGCTGTTGAGTGGAATGTAACTAGCAGGGGGCTGCTGTTGATCTGCAGGCTTAACTCCACATGCTGCATGAGAATTTGGCTCCATAAACATCAGGAAAGAAACAACATTTCCCCACTCTCTCAAAACACCAGGGAGACAAGCACACACCTCTACTCATGTCATTTTAAGAGCACTTTGTATTTAAGCGCAATTTAGTGAAATCACAATTCAAAGGAACTGGATGATTGAAACTACTAATTAAAAAGAAAGAAATTAAATCGGTACAAAGGTCTTTAAGAGCAAGTGCAGGCAGGCCGTACTTTTTGGGGCGGGGGGCTAGCATGCGCTCAGCGGGGTCTTATTTATAGACCTGTGCAAAACTTTTGGCTGCACACTGCACTGTGCTGACGCGGTAGAACCAGAAGATGCCTGTCAAACAAAGAATAAAAATACACCGAGAGGGGCGCGAATGGGGTTGCATCTGGCACTCTGGCGTGAAGACGCACGGTTTATGCCCCCCTCCCCCACAGCGCACATAGGCCCATGTTGCCCAGATATTGTGCAATAAGTGCATGAAAAACAATAAGTGCTGCATGAAATCTACATCTGTGGTCTCGCATTTGTAGTTTTTATAGTGACAAAAGTCGCTAGGATCACAAAAGATCATGTTTTAAACTATGTTTCAGCTGTTCTTCAAAGTAAATGAATCCATACTACTCAACTGGTCTATTCAAAGTTTAAACAAGGATCAAGGATGAATTTTCAGAACAATTTTTTTTCCAGCTGATGAATGACAAAAACATTGACAGCCATTCAGAACAGTGGTGAGGTAAACAAACTTCTTCTGTGTTCCACAGAAGAAACCAAGCATTCTAATTTGGAACAGCATGAGTGAATTTTTGTTTTCCAAAAAATAAATAGTTAATGAATTATTAAATTTAAGCCAAGTTGTAGCACAGAGAGCAGCAGGTGGACATTAATTGAAGCCTCTGTGGTGACAGTGATTATCTTTGTATAAATAAATATGACTCTTTGATCATCACTAAAGGCTTCTTGGTACTCTGTAAACACGCTGACTGAGTCTCCTTTGTATAGTGCCAGTGTCTGTTATTTGAGTATAAATGATGTACCGTGGCTTGACCGTGCAGTAGTTCTCCTCTACATTTTCAACATTGATTCATGCATCAATGACGGGCTGTAATGAAAAGACATTATTTAATAGATTTCATTAGTAGTTCAAGTGCTGTAACCGTATGCTTGATAAGTGTAGAGAAGGGAGGCAGGGGAGGACTGTGGTCACTGAGCCCCAGAGACAGGCTCCTTAAGCAGGCTAATGAACTCGGCCTGGCCGTGTGGGCTCTGATGGTTCCAGCAGCTGCCTGCTCGGGGAACAAAGGAAATATTTAACACCTCATAAATTCTGCTAATACCTGAAGAAAGGAGCCCAGAAAATACGCTCACGATCCGAAGCACTTACAGGGCGAGTTCGGCGAGTCAGAAACAATCAACAGAGGCAGAGAGCACAGAGGAGAGTGTGACAGAAATACTTCTGACATGTTTGTTATTTTAGAATTGTCACTGATGTAGACGTCCTGCTATCGGGTTCCATGTGTCTTCGCATGTGAAGTTGCCTCTGGAAATTGTTTACGACGTTTCCTCATACAGTAGAATGCATATGTTTCCGTTTGACTCATTTATTGTAACTGTCAGTTTGAAAATAAGCCGACATATCTATGTGCATGTGGGAGAGTGTGTATTTATGCGTTTTTCTACACTCTGACTTCTGTTTTTTGCACTGAGGCTGGATACTCTGGGTCCAATCATAAATATTTGGAACTAACAGAGTAGTTTCATTTGCCCGGCTTTAAATCCCATACGTCCTTCATTAAGATTGTACTACAGGCAGCAAACAAATAACACACAGACAAACAAATTTTTGGTCACGCTTTTAGTTTGGGAACCAATTCTCACTATAATTATGACTTTTGCCTCAATAACTAGACAAGCTGAATGGCCAGCTAAATCAGAATCAGCCAAAAAACAGCTGGCGGCATCTGACTAGAGCCAATGCTGCGGAACACACCAAAAAAACTAAAGCCAATCGGCGCTCAAAAACCACCGTCATTGTCTGCAGGCCGACCGTTGGCTTGGTGTTTGCTTGGCTTAAGAAATTAGTTCACTTTCAGAATAAAAATTTACTGATAATTTACACCTCATGTCATCCAAAATGTCAAAAAGAAATTAAGGTTTCTAAGGGGAAACATTCCAGAATTTTTCTCCATATTGTGGACTATGGTGGCCAATGTAATGAAGGTCCAAATAGCAGTTTCAATCCAGCTTCAAAGGACTCTACTCAATCCCAGATGGGTAATAAGGGCCTTATCTACTGAAACGATCAGTCATTTTTAAAAAAAAATGTAAACTTGTATACTTTTTAACCACAAATGCTCAGCTTGCTCTGAGTCACATTGGAAAAGCCAAGCGTGGTTAGGTCTTCATCTGTGTACTTTGGTTCAAAACTTAGGTTAGGGTGAAAAGGGTGAATCTTATTTTCTCCTCCAACTTCAGAATCGTCCAACATCGTTGTCTTACCTTTTTTGTAAAGGGTGTTTGACTTTCTTTGCACGTTCGCACACGACCTTTCCAATGTGATTACGTGAAGTCAAGCTATTCCAAGATAAGCATTTTTGGTTTAAAAGTTTATAAATTTTACTTTTCTTAGAAAATGACAGATTGTTTTACTAGATAAGAGCCCTATTCCTCAGATGAGATCGTGTAGAGCCCTTTGAAGCTGCACTAAAATTGTAATTTGGACCTTCAACCCGTTGATCCCCAGTTAAGTCCACTATATGGAGAAAAATCCTGGAATATTTTTCTCAAAATCCTTAATTTCTTTGCGACTGAAGAAAGACATGAACGTCTTGAATGACATAGGTGTGAGTAAATTATCAGAAAATTTTTATTCTGGAAGTGAACTTATCCTTTATGGGATTTAAAATATGGTTATGCAAAATAAGGTATTAATAAGTGCTTTAAGTACTAATAAACAGCCAAGTAATATGCAAGCTAATACACAAGTAGTTAACAGTGAGAATTGGTCTCTAAACTAAAGTGTTACCAAATTTTTAATCAAAATAAAAGGACAAAGGTCAAATCACTTAAAGACTTTCTCCATCCTCCCTAAACTAACAGAAATGTGGAAATAAAGTCTGTGGCGGCGATTAAACTAACTTTATATGTGAGGCGTTGACTATGTGCCGTCTGGAGGTCACAACGACCATGCATGATATACAGTTTAGAGGGCACATCATATCCGAATAGCGAGACAGAGAGAGAGACGGGGAAAGGAGAGCGACAGAGAGGAATTGTGTCTGTGTGTCTGTGTGCGTGTGCGTGTGCGTGTGTGTCCTGTCCAGCACCATTGTTATTTCATTAGGGTGTAGGATTACTTCCATTAACTCAGCATGTCGGCTGGACCTAAAGAACCTCTCTCTCTCTCTCTCATGGACACATGGACTTTCCATTAAAGTATCACAAGGCAAGCTTAGTGCTAAATGAATAAAGGGCTTGACATGTACCTTAAAGATGCAGCAGGGCTCCAGACCTGGCTGAAAAAAAAAAGAAAAGAAAAATGACAAGGGAGCCACTGGCTTTCAAAGTAAAACTTTTAGAAGCCAATTGACTTTTGGTTGCCAAATTTACATTCTAAGACAGAATATGGTTCCAACATGACAATCACCTTACAGCCTTATTCCTAAACAAAGGTTTCCTTACAGCTGTTTCAACTTTAGAACTGGACTTCACTCTGCTAAACCAAAATGTAAAAATGAGAATTTTTTTTAGAATGTACCACTATATGTACATTTAAAGTCCAAAATTTACATACACCTTGCAAAATCTGCAAAATGTTAATTATTTTACCAAAATAAGAGGGATCATACAAAATGCATGTTGTTTTTAATTTACTACTGACCTGAATAAGATATTTCACATAAAAGATGTTTACATATAGTCCACAAGAGAAAATAACAGTTGAATTTATAAAAATTACCCCGTTGAAAAGTTTACATACGCTTGATTCTTAAAGGGATAGTTCCCCAAAATATGAAAATCTGATGTTTATCTGCTTACCCCCAGGGCATCCAAGATGTAGGTGACTTTGTTTCTTCAGTAGAATGCTGTTCAGTAAATACTGTTCAGTTTCTTGCACAGACCTATAGTTTTGTGTTTTAACACCTCAATGTATCATCACGAGGACAACTGAGGGACTCATATGCAGCTATTACAGAAGGTTCAAACGCTCCCTGATGATCCAGAAGGAAAAAACAATGCATTTAGAGCCGGGGGTGAAAACTTTTGGAATCTGAAGATCAGAGTAAATTTAACTTATTTTGTCTTCTGGGAAATGTAAGCATCTTCTGTAGCTTCTGAAGAACAATACTAAATGGAAAAAAAACTGATATTTAGGCAAATTAAGAAAAACGTACACATCTTCATTCTGTTCAAAAGTTTACACCCCTGGCTCTTAACGTATCGTTTTGCCTTCTGGAGCATCAGTGAGCATTTGAACCTTGTGTAATAGTCGCATATGAGTCCCTCAATTGTCCTCAGTGTGAAAAGATGGATCTCAAAATCATACAGTCATTGTTGGAAAGGGTTCAAATACACAAAAATGCTCAAAACCCAAAGAATTTGTGAAACCTGAAGGGTTTTTTTGAAGAACAGTGGGCAGTTTAACAGGACAAACAAGGGACTGAAGTTTTTGAAAGACATCTCTTGTGCTCACCAAAGCTGCATTTATTTGATCAAAAATACAAAAAAAAAAAAATGAATTGCTATTTTTTTGATCAAATAAATGTAGCTGTAGTGAGCATAAGAGAGTTTTTTCAAAAACCTTTAAAAAGTCTTAATCATTTCAAACTTTTGACTGGTTGTACCGAGTGAGTCATTTGTTTGCCATTCGGACATCATAGATTGCTCTGTTCATTGCAGCATTGCATTCTAACATGATATCTGACAAAACCACATACGGACACAAAAATACTGCACGACTAACTAGATTTCGGTCAAGACCTTAGACTAGATCTTAAATGTAGTCACCACTGTTTAATTTTTTGTCGCATTTGCGACCATTTTAGTCACTGTGTAGAGTCAATGTAGTCTTTTCAGCAGTAAATTTTCAAATGAGTCTGACTGTGACTCAATGAGTAGTCAATAATGTACTGTATAATAAGGTGAATCAGTAACATACCTCCATGGCTTAGCAGCACTCCAAATCATTACTTCATGCCAGACCGGATCCTGACTGGTCATCTGCGATTGGAAGAAACCCTCAGACACTGGAATTACAGTGGCAATTTATATGTCTCTGGAAAGGTAGCAGAAAGGTCATATACTAGAGAATGGTGTCTTCATAATGCATTAGTATATTTGTGTAGGTGGAGAAGAAATTATCTGACATAACCAACATCTGTATACTGCCATTTTAATGACTGTTAGAATACGAATGCATTACAATATATTAGTCTGGTGAACTGAACAAAACCACATCTTTGGCTGCCAACAGAACCCCACGAGTTTGCGTCTGACTACTGAGTTATTCTCTGGTGACTGAAGTCAGCATGTGCGTGTCCTCACTGTATATACAAATTAGTGGGCTACCACAATTTAAAGTTTATGAGGAGTCATGGTGAAGAGCTAAAAAACTGAAAGTGAATTAGATGATTTGTTAACCAATGAGTCATGATCAGACAGTGAACCCATCTTACCCACAACCCCCAAAATGATGTGGACGCAGTGGAATGCATGCAACTCCCAGCATGCTTTGAGACTGCGGCCCTGGCTTGGACGACCTGGCAAAAATGACCCTCTCTAAGGATAATATGCAACCTCTTTTTGGAATCCCTGATAGAACTTACAAACACATACAATGCTCTTCTGTCCAAGATCTGCGAGTAAAAACGTGCACAGTGTTTTCATTGCTAATGAGTGCAAGAGGGGAAATAAACACTGAGGGTTATATTAGCAGAGAGATGATCAGAAAATAACTGCACGAGAGTGAGAAAACAGAACGGTTCACATGTTTCTATTTTCCATTAGAGGCACATTCCTTCAACATGCCTTAATAATCCAACTAATTAGCCTTCCGAGCTTTAATTATAAACTTCCAGCACGAATATCAACAGAAATGTTTTCATTTTGATTCTAGGTGTGGTATATCTCCACTGCTAATGACCTCATGTTTGAAAGGTCCCCAATTACTCTCAACTTCAGAGTTCGGTGCTGGCAGTGACAGAGAACAGGTCTGCCTGACCAGATCAGAAAAAAAACCCCACACATTTCATACCAATGACCTGCACCTGTAAATATGACCATAAAATTTTCGTGAAATGTCACTGTGAAATTAAATTGACAATTACGAGCCTGGTGAGAGCCTTGAGACACCAAATTAAGACAAAGCCAGAGCTCTTAATAAATCAGTCTAAGGACGCTGATTGCACAAATTTTGGATTCAGCTTTATATCATGATCAGCTTTTGTATGTTCTACTGTACAAAGTGGGAAACTGTGAATCATGATTATATATAACATTATGTATAAACAGCATTAAATAGAGCTCTGATTAATCAACACAGCAAAACAATTTTTTAGTTAATCAAAGCTTTAAAAAGACTTCTCCAGATGTTTCACTCACTCTCTTGTCAAGGGGTTAATACAAACTCACCTTTTCTTTTTTACAAGGCAGTCAAACTTGTCTAAAACTAAAGTAATTTGGCTTACTTTTAGCGAATTACCTTGACACAAACTGGAACTCTGCATACTTTTTAAAGTCAAGGCAGCTTTTTATGGGGGGTGGGGGGGTCACTTTATTTATTCAGAGAGGCAGCAGAGAGATGATAGGAAATTACGGGGTGACAGTCAAATTGGGATTAATACACAAAACGAGCCAGAATCAAACTCATGACCTGACTTTGGCGAGACCTTTGAGGCACTATCCACTTTTTTCTGAACGCAGAAGTCTCGCCCGTTACATTTCCAGTCTCTGGCGTTTATAGTCAAATTAACATATTTTCCGAGCCAATAATATAACGTTAAACCTGCGCACATTTTTATACTGATTTATTTGGAAAAAAGTTCAATTCAGTCTATCTTTTTCCCATTTTAACATAGATTTCTATGGAGACCAGAGCATGAAAGCAGCCAAACGGAAGTTAGAATTCTTTATGCTGCCACTCATTGGTTACTCAGGAAAAAGATGGATAAACCATATCAGATTATGCACATGTATTCAGCATGCATTAAAAATGCCTCTCAAATATCACATTCTAATTATACCTTCTTGAATACAATCACTTGGGTGCGTCTCTATCACCCCCCGAGCTTGTGAATCTGTATATTGTGTACACGAATTCAGGCACTGGTAAATTCCCTGGGTCACAGAATATTGGGACAGTGATTACTAGAATTCCGATGACATGACTACATATGGCGTCAACGGACAATATTGTGGAACGTCATTGCTTGAATTAATAAACAACAGGCAGGACCGATTTCATTTTGATATTATTTTTTACTTTCTTTAAACACAGGGTTCTGTTACATGTTTCAGCTGAATATTAAATTATAAATGTTAATTAGATGTTTTCAGAATTTTTCAAATCGGTTTGTCTTTTCAAATCTTCCATTGCATGTCATTATATTTATCTCGTTGACTCGTTTGGTTTATATTTCACGTTTTATGAATGTGACGTTATTTCCGGTAGGGGTGCATAGTGAGCACTGATGCTCCCTAGAATTTGCAATGCATTTTGGGATTTTTCAGGGAGCAAACATTCTAGTGCACTAGAAGGAATTCGTGATTGAGAAAGCCTTTATAAAGTCCAACTCCCTGATCGGTGCCCTGACTACTGAACAAGGGAGCTGATTGAGACGCACCCACTGTAATGCCCTCAAAATGATGTGATAAGATCCTAATGTGTAACTTGCATGAATTACTACATTTGAGGTAAGAACATCATTGCATCAACAGTGACCAGCTCCTTTTATATTTTTGGTGGTTTTTAGAGCTTTGGTATAATCTTTTTTTTTTTGTTTACACAGATAGTATCCTTTCTTATTACACCATAAAAAGTTAAAGATTTCAAAAAAATGTTTTAAAAATGCAACCCAGAAACTCGTTTAAAGTTGGCATGAAATTAAAATGAATCTATTTTTGAAATGCATGTTATTGATCTTATTCTGAACTATTACTTCTTTAATTTTTTAGACCTTGTAACTAAATAAAAAAAAAAATCTAAACTTAATTCTCTGGTGAAACTGACTGGTGATGTATGCCTAATTTAAAGGGACAGCTCACCCAAAAATAAAAATTCTGTCATTAATTACTCACCTTCATGTCGCTCCAAACCTGTAAGACCTTCGTTCATCTTCGGAACACAAATTAAGATATTTTTAATGAAATCTGAGAGCTTTCTGACGTTCTGATAGACAGTTTTCTGATAGACAGCAACGCAACTGAAAAAATTGTAAGGACATTGTTAAAATAGTCCAAGTGACATTAGTGGTTCAACAATAATGTTATTGAGCTATGAGAATATATTTTTGTGCAACAAAAATAATGACTTTATTCAACAATTTCTGACTCTTGAACATGTCAGTTGCGTTGCTGTCTATGCAAGCTCTTAGATTTCATTGAAAATATCTTAATTTGTATTCTGAAGATGAACGAGGGTCTTATGGGTTTGGAATGACATGAGGGTGAGTAATTAATGACAGAACTTTAACATACAGTAATCAAAACCACACATTTTTTTCTGAAAGTTCTAAGGAAAAGAATATTAAGAGCTTAAATAAATATGAAATAAAAGACATAGCATTTTAAGTAAATAAATAAATACAAATTTTGCAACTGTTGTGCAAGAATAAACACAAAACACACCAAATGAATTTATTCTAAACTGGGAAGAACCGCATATACTGATGAGCGCACAGCTGTGTTGTTGGCCACTGTAATTTGGATCATTGATTGTCTTTGAAGATGGCTTTGTTAGACAGTCCCCATTATTAAACAGAGATCTGTAACTCTCTTTGACTGACCCATTGTTTAACTAGTCACCGTCTACCAACCAACCCTGCTGGACTCTGACACCTGAATTCATTTCCTGTGTTTCATGTGTGTGGGTGTGTTTTTGTGTATGAAAGAGTAAGAGAAACATAAAGATCAAGAGACAACAAAAAAATACAATGTGAAACGGAGGATATCAACCCTTTAATTTACGATGACATTAAGATTTAAACAAAGGGAAGGTTTTACTGGGAGAGTTGGAGTCTGGTAATTTACCATTTCAATTACAAAAACCCATACTGCCCGCTCCCTGACAAGCACACATATATCTAAACACGCATACATACACAAAACCAATCCCCCCCAGCATTGGCGCCAGCACTGACACACAAAGCAGAGAGGGAGTCACTCTGTCATCAGAGGATGCAGAGGAGCAGACCGCTGGACAAACATTGTTGTGGTACACTCACCACTGATTGATAACCTTAACTACAAACTAGTGATCTTTTTTTAACGATTCACTTCAAGATTTGTATGTCACTGGACTGAAATGAAACTTTTGGACAAATAACTTTAAATGTGAACTAATAAAAAAAACAAAAAACGATAAAAGAAATATTTAACTGTATTTTACCACCGAAAATGCCATGAAATGAACCATGCAATCAACCAACTTGGTCATCATAAAAATAAATAAAATGGCAAAGACTTATAAAACATTTCAAAGCTTTAAAATGAGATCCTGATTATTATTTTTTTTGGTCTTACAAGTAAAATTAAGAACGGTAGTGACTTTTTTGTATTTTGATAGAAACTATGGCTTCCATTGACATTTTGTTATTTTTAAGTGGGACACTCCAGAGAAAAGACTGAGTGTTGATGTAATAAATAAGTGAATCATATTTTGAACCAGTTGAGTTAACTGAAATAAACAGTCTGAACACACAAATTCATTACAATATATTTTACTTCCCTAGGCTACAACCATTATTGCCAAATGTAATAACTTTAAAACATCGTGTTAGATGAGGAAGCGTAAAATCTGTTTGAAAACCATCATTATTTTTGCAGTTTTGTTTGGTCCCTTTATGTCCATATGGTAACAAAAGAGATTCCTTAAAAATGATTACTTGATTTTACTATTTTACTAAACAATATGAAAGCCTCCACTATTCAAGATATAAAAAAGAGCTCATTTAAATTTGGAAAAAATCCAGTTGTGATCCAAAGGCCACTGTGATGGTCAAGCGTGCTAATAATGTCAGAGTTGGCTGTTTTAACCCCAGTGAGGCAGTCGATGCACAGGCTCATATTTCAAATAATGCCCTCGCTTCTTTAACTAGGCTGCAACTGAACAAGTGTGACCTGAATCTGGCTGACAAGGACCAATCCATATCCTTGATTCAGGGGGTCAAAGCTTATGCTATCAAGGGAGTGCTAATGATTTTTTCATTAGCTAATAGAAGCTCCAGTTTCATTTATGCTTGTGCGTTTGTGACCGAGAGAGAGTAAAAAACTGTGTAAATGTTTAATATTATAAAATTACTAATAATTTTACATTTTATGAAGATCATTAGTGTCCTGCAGCAAGTGATATGTATAGAGTATATTCACAACACGTCATCAGTCGGCCAAATTGGCGGCACTGAATGTAAACAATGCAACTGAACTGAACAGAACTCACAAATCTGGCTAGATATTGCTGCTGAAAATGGTCAATTATTTTCATGTTTTGGGCTGTACTAATCAGTCAGACCAGCAAAAACATTTGGAGTACTATAGACTGCCAAAAAACAAATCATGGAGAAGAGTGCAACAGACTGTCTAACGAACAAAAGGCATTTGTGGTTGGCCGAACTAAACCAGGATTTCCAGGGCAAGAATCTTCACAATATTCGTGTTTGTTCTTACCATTTCCAGTCAGGTAGGTGAAATATTCTTCAGGTAAGCTAATATCTTAATTAATACTGCTCGTACGTATCTTTATCACCTATTAACTTTAGTTTGTCAAAATATTGCCCTCTTTCCTGCTAACTAAGTCCTTCTCTATATGATTTAGCAGCTTTCACACGTTTTGCCTGTGGTTTAGACAGCATAAATTAGCAGAACAACGTATTCAGTAGTACATTAACCGTGCAATCCATGCTGTTGTTTACATCAGAGTATCTCCAATATGGCCATGCATCTGAGTAACTGACCAAACCATAATGTAAGTGCAAACCCTCTATAAGGGACAGATTTAAAGGGATAGTTCACCCAAAAATGAAAACTTGGTCATCATTTACTCACCCTTATGTATAGGTTTCTTTCTTATGCTGAACATAGAAGAAGATATTTTGAAGAATGCTGGTAATCAAAAAGTTGATGTTCCCCATTCACTTCCATAGAATTTTATTCCCTACTAAGGAAGTCAATGGGGATCAACAACTGTTTGGTTCTTCAAAATTCTTTATAATATATTATTTTGTGTTCAACATAAGAAAGAAACTTATACAGGTTTGGAACAACATGAGGGTAAGCAAATGATGACAAAATTGAAGTTCATGGTTAGTTTAGTTAGTTCATCTGAACATAAAGATTTTGTCATTTATTAACCTCCCTGTCATACACATGTATGACATTCTTTCTTATGCAGAACACAAAAAGAAGGTATTTTGAAAAACACTGGGAGTCTGAGCAACATTGGACCCCAATGATGTTCAATGAATGGATAAAAAAAATATCTTCAAATGAAAGAAAGTCATACAGGTTTGGAACGACACAAACGTGAGTCAACCATGGCGCAATTTTCATTTTCGGGCGAATTATCTCTTTATCAATATTTTAATCATTCAGATTTATAGCAATGATAACAATCCTTACCTTTCTACAGTGTTGGGAAGGTTGCTTTGGAAATGTAATAGGTTACAGATTACACGTTACCCTATTTAAAATGTAATGCAGTAGTGCAACTATATAAATAACTTGTATAATAAATGTAACTGATTACGTTTGATTATTTTTTGATTACTTTTCTAAATTTCTAACAGATCAGTTTCAATGATTAAATTAAAAGCGCGTAGGGTTAACTTTACAGTAGTACTCAAAACTGATTACTTTCAGACTTTCAAAATCCCCTAATTACTTGAATTAAGATTATAATAATTTTATTTAGAACAGCCACAATAAAATCAGACTTTAGCGGTTCTTTTTACTTTGAGATCGTTCTGAGGTTAAATACAGATTTAAAATCATAACAAGATAGGTTAATAGCTATGATACTGTGTTTGAAATCAAATCTTTGCAAAGCTACGACAGGAAACACTGGCATCTAACAATGCCATGGAGGAAAAATGTCTTAAAAAATAAAGCATATATAAACCCAAATAGAAAATAAAATGGTTATTTTGTTTGTGAAAATATTCAGATGTAACCCCCCTTTGTAATCGTTTTCAAGAGTAACTGTAATTTAATTTAAACAGATTGTGGTTTAGTTTAAGGTGTCCTTGTTACAGTGTAATTATACATTTAAGTAGTGAATAATATTCATTAACTACATGTACTTACTATATGGTTAGGGTTAGGAGTAGGGTTTGGCTTAGGGTTACTTGCATGTAATTATGCATAATTAATCGTTATTTTAATAGTAATTACATGTAACGTGTAACAATGACAAAGATTATAGTTACATTTATTGTGTAATTAAATTACATAACTCTGTTACATGTAACTAGTTACTCTCCAACACTGCCTTTCCAATACACCTTAATTCATGTTTATTACGTGCTGCGACCAGCTCAGAATCTGCTCGAAGTAATGTTACACCTGACGCACTGTGTCCTCAAACACGCCCAAAAAACATGGGATCCCAGGCACAAACAATGCACAGGCACCCACACACACCCTGTCCCTCTCACACACAAATCATGCTCTCATTCATACAGCAGTTCAAAATGATTAACTTGTTTTACCTCTTTTTGCCCTCTTGGAATTACCTCTCTCTCTCTTTCTCTCTCTCTGTCTCTGTTAATGCATTCTTTTATGTCATCTCGAGTTTCCTGGATTCTGCCATCGCCGTGGTAACCCCTCCCTCCTCTGGTCCCTCAGGTCCAGCCGGATGGGATGCTTTTGTGTAGCTGCCACATTTTTGGGGTAAAATGATCCCATCCCCTTCACCCACACACACATACACGCTCACACAGTCTGAGTATTTGTACTTGGCATCACTTCAAAATTCAGGATTTAAAAAAGCATAGAGAGAGATAACCTCTTGCTCATGCAACTTTCAGGCTTCTGGCCAAATTCATACGCTTAAATATAATAAATCATTACTTATATTTATTCAACCATGCTAGTGCCATCTGTGGTGCAGGACATCCCGGCCCTGACTGCCTCAACAGCTGCTAAGCACACTCACAGGTACGGAGAGGGACACCAGGTGTGTGAGAGACAATATGTATGCTGCTGTTTATAAGGGATGTTTGTCTGTTGTTTCTCTCTCTCTCCCCTTCAAATGATATCGCCATAATCTCAGAAACCTCATTGTTATAAATATTGTGTTTCAGCACATTTATTCCTGATTGTGCACATTTGTTTTCATGCCCGTTTAAGAATGTAGATGTGTGTTTTTGTGCACATTTGTGAGCGTCCCTGGGGGGGTCATACCGTAATCCTCCGGTGTGTCTCTGGCAAACGTAGGTCCCTGAACGTCTCTAGTTTCTCTTAGTAAATGATCTGATTAAAAAAAAACTCCTTTCAGCCTGGCCCGTCCCAAAAACAGACAGCTTCAGAGAAAAGAAAAGAACAGAAACAAAAGGGAAAGAGTGAGTGAAACGAAGACTTGGAAATAGGACAGAATAAGCCATTCCAACGCCTGAAGCTAGAAACCACCAGACAATGGAAATATGGCTGCAAATAACATACACCCACACGCTAATGTTTTATTAAAGTATTAAGTAAACAGGTAGTTAAAAAATTGTTCAGAAAGAACATTATATATAATCTAAATATATATAATATACATATTGTATATAATTCATGGTATGCAAATATATCATATTTTTATTAAGTTGGATACTTACATTTACAGTTCTGTTCTGTAGACACATCTATTTCCATTTGAACCTTCAGATGTTCAGACCTAAAGAGTAGAGTGCAAACAGTAAATACTGAAGGCAACTTGAATATTAGGTTAGATACAGTGGGTTATACATCAGAACAAGTCACTGTAAACAGATACTTTCCAAATATGAAACATACTTCTCATCACATTTGATTTTGGTGATATATTTTAGTTACGTGCCAAACTGGGCTGCATCTGATATGGCACTTAATGAATTACTGTTCCCGGCCAATAACTCTCAGTATTGATTTGTAACAGGAGACTTGCCTGAGCTGTGACCTTATGTGTCTCTTGAGGCATCATGGGAAATGGAGTTTAATTGATGAGAAGGCAGATGTGTGAATGACATCATCAGTTAATCAAGATAATAGTTTAAAAGTCACTAATGTGCACTGCTGAAAATTCAAAAACATCAAAACAAAAACGGAGGGTCTATTTACACTAAGTGCAAATAGCCCGCCTTGTTGACAGAGGCTATTTACACTAACTCCGCCCACCAGCGTGTGATTGGGCTAGTCAACATTACAAAAGACGATTATCACCGACTTTTTTTTCTCCCTTATCAAATCTCATATCACATCGGAAAAGCATTTATTTTCAATAAAAATGAAGGAAATAATTAAAAAGTTGAAAATAATGTATCAGGTAGGGTTAGGGTATGAATTAAATTTATATTTTACACTCAATAAGTTATTATTGCATACTGTTTTATTATGTACTACAATACTGAGATGCAGAATTGGACGTGTAACATAGTGTAAATAGAATCTATAGCTACTTGCACTTAGTGCAAGTAAACATGCTTAGTAAATTGAATGGATGGATGGATGATTCAACTGCGGGCACTGGTGAGACGCGGGAATTTATTCGGCGTGTGACTCTCACAGTGCATTATGAGTATTTTCTAGCCGTTGAGCATACACTGGTTGTGCACTTGTTTTTGCGATGCATTGTGGGATTAAATGAGTGTGCACTCAAGAACGTCCACTACAGTGTCGGACACCACTACAAATGGCTGTCCCCTCAAACTGTGCACTATTTAAGGGTATAGGGGGCAATTTCAGATACAGCCCTCTAAATAGCATCTATCACTAAGAAAATATGCTATTTTCACTTAGGCAAGGCAAAGCAAGGCAAGTTTATTTATATAGCACATTTCATACACAAAGGTAATTCAAAGTGCTTTACATAAAGGAAGTAGAATAATCATAAAAACAATAATAAAACAATGATCAAAAAAGGAAGTAGAACAATCATAAAAACAATGATCACAACAATAAAACAAGAAATGTAAAATGTAAAAACTGATTGATTTAATGATTTAAAAATGATTTAAAAATTGATTTAAAATAATTTTAAGACAGTTAAAAACAGAAAAAGATTATACATAATGCAATCAGTTCGGACGAAGCACAGTGCTCATTCAGTAAATGCACAGCTAAACTTAGTGTAAAGCGCATCTATTGCTATTTGCACGTAGCGCTGCCAAACAAAAAGTTCTAAGAATGAATCAAGATAAAATAGCAAACTTCCCCAATCGACTAGTCAGTTGGACTAGTTGCGAAATGTTTTACATCTATTCCTCCTCACTTTTCATTTATGTAAAATGTAATACAGTACATCCTGTCTATGCGCTTTTTTTTTTTTTTGTAAGAGTGGGCACGGCCATTTGTAATATTTATAGGTTTGGCTTCTAGTCTCATCCACGTCCAGCTATTTTTAGTTGTACAAAACAGCTTGTTTTGCTGCTTGATATTGCAAACTGACATGTCTTACCATATTATTTTAACGTATTATCTTATGAACACACTGGTTTGTAGTACAAAGAGTTTTACCGTTTACTGCACGTTGTTATTCTTCTCGTTATTTCCCTATAGCGGCTAATAAACCGGAAGTCTCACCATTAAGCTTACTTTCGCGTTGAGGAAAAAGGTGGATAAGGCCCATTTATGTCAGCTGCCAACTTTTAACACGTACAATTTACCTCTCACAGTTTCTCTGAACAGCCTGTCAATGAACAGGCAAGGGGCAATAAGTAGACCTAATTTAATCCATATAAATGAGACGAAAAGTCTCTATAATCCCGAATTAATGAAACTGTCGCGTCCTCCTGCTTTCCGCGCAACGCTTGATGGGTTTTGGCGGCAAGCGCGTGCACCGGCGTGGATTAAGTGCGTCGTGCCAGAAAGCGCTGGGGGCACGAGGCTCGTTCCCGCGTCCAACCATTGGCTGTGACGACCGGCTGCTCGACGCGTGTAACTCGAGCCGGCGGCCGCCCGTCAGTCAGAAATAAAAAATCATTTGTCCGCAGCGAGCGCGCTGCTTGATTAAATATTAATAGCGGGAGGGAGACTGTTATCCGGTGTCGCGTGAAAAGTGATCCTTGGCCGCTCCGGAAGGGCATCGTGGCCTCACGGGTGGACAAACGGAGACGCGGTGAAAGAACCAAGTATGAATACTTAAAACACTCAGTCGAGAAACTAATAATGATAGTTTAGCATCATTTAAACAAACATCAATACTAAGTATACCAAGCCAACATAAAATAAATATATTACGCAAATATATTAATCATGATTTTAACCTTTTAATGATTGACTAATCAGGGTTATATCTCTCTCATTTATCCAGGTACGGTGGATAAACATTCCCATCCCACAAAGGCTCAAAAAGCCCAGCCGAGTTTATTTTTCACTACTTTCGCAAGGATTTCTAATTCTCTAACTCGTTTTCTCTTTCCTCTAGCACCTCACCTCACTTCCCCTCTACCTCTTCTTCGATCTGTCTCTCTATTGTCCTCCTCCCTTTCTGTCTCTCTCTCTGTCTGTCTGTCGCTCCGTCTCCCTCACTCACTCCTGTCACTGTTTCCTCGATTTGACCTTCACCATCTGTTTTGAATGAGAGCACTGTTCACTTTTGTTTAAAGGAACGCTAAAATCAGACATTCTCCCTGTCTCAGCCCAAACACAGTCTTATTACAGCGTTCATTGCTGGAGAGTGGGAACCTCACCCGCTCTCAATTATCTTCAGAAATCCCCTCACACACACACTTTTGCATGCTTATGCAGAAGTACTCTCAAACACATGCAGACTTGACGCTTCTATGCACACGTACAAACACAGAGCACATGGTTGGGGACACCCTGGAATATCATGGAGGTGGAGACGTGAATGATTCCAGTCTTTAGGTTGGGAATTCCAACTTTAATTGGATCCGTGTGGCTCAGGATCAGGGAGGTGTATGCTTGGGCAGAAAGCAGCACACACCGTAACATATGCACACACACACACAGCTGAGCTTCACTTATAGAAGGTGGGTGCAGAAACAGCAGTGGTTGTTATAGTGCTGGATAAAGACATTTGTACAAACGTTGTAGGCAGGCAGACTGGACAGAGAAAAATGAGAGAGACAAACAAACATACAGGGGTTAAATGAATATTCTGGGTTCTAAAATCTGGGTTAAGGCAAAATGTTCTAAATTTAAAGGAACAGCAGAATCCACAACTGATATTGATATGACCAAGAGTGTTTACAAGAACAACTTTACATCTCAGATAATGCACAGAAAAGTAAATGCAAGCAATTTTATTCTGCTTTTAAATCCTCTGAGATTTGCACCCATTCACTTTAATTTTCAAGTTCCTCACTATAACCTCAATTTGTGTATTTTTAAAGACAATGAGGGACGTCAAAACATTTTTCTTGGTGGTAATCAATATTATGCCACAAAGGCTGTCAGCTCAGCTTAACTTGTAGTGAACCCTTAATATTCCCTCAAAAACCTATCATACATTTAAAAACACCTGCTTATTCTCAAAGGACAGGATTCGCAGTGAATTACTCCTGTACCACACCACTCAAAAAGT
Source organism: Labeo rohita (assembly GCF_022985175.1). Lineage (NCBI taxonomy): Eukaryota > Metazoa > Chordata > Actinopteri > Cypriniformes > Cyprinidae > Labeo > Labeo rohita. The sequence continues at coordinate 10,801,342 of NC_066891.1, read as the reverse complement.
AATCATCCCCACCTGGGCAAACATTTCACACCCGGTACACACGCTCACGGTTGTGTCCCTGTAACATTTACCTTGTGTGATACTTCAAGCCATTTATTCTTTCATCATGGCAGAGTTTACAAGACTTCACTATGATCTACCCCTGCCTGCACACTTATCCAAATGAGTCAAAACACACACGCGCACACACATTCACTTCAATTTCAAATAAGCTTCTAATGAAATACTTAAGAGATGAAGGACAGTCTTTGTGTGTGTTTTAATGTGCAGTACACTTCTGGGTTGAATTTAAAGCTCTTATGTCTGTGCGTGTGGTGGCAGGGGCAGTTGAAAAGCTGGTCAATTTCACTCAAATGGAAGTAGTTTAGCCTTGATTTACCAGGCACAGGCACACACAAATGCATTACTAACACACTGCATATACAGACACAGCTGTGGGACTAGACTGGGGGGGCGGGAGGGTCAATTCTACAAGCATGTACTTCAGATTCTCTTGTGTTTTTTGGAGTATGACTTTACAGTTTTATCTTAATTTGAATGTGTTTTACTATTTTTGAAATTGTTCATTTCATAGCAGATATGTATACACATACATGCACGATTTCCATTGAAAACCAAACTTAAAAAAAAAAAAAACAGCATACAGTCTTACTGCCACCCAATGGCCATTTTCTTAAAACACATCCATGCACTCATGTGGCGGCACAGTTCAGGTGTACTGTGAACAACTGTATTATAGCTCCCTCTGCAGGAAATGGTCGCTATATTAAGGACCAAATACCTAATTTCTGTAGCATTAAACGTTCCACGAGTCACTCTAGTGAGGATTGATTTAATTAATGCATTAGTAATTTAATAATAATTAAAAAAAAAAAACATGGAAAATACATTATTAAAATTTGGTGTAGGATTTACTTTGAAACAGAAATTGCTAGTGAATTTTCAAATAATTATGTAACATTTTGAATGGCATTTCTTGTAAAACGTACTCCAGTGATTTTTGTATTATTTACAAATAAGATTTTTTTTTAGTGTAATAAATCTCCCTAAAAAATATAATCCTAGTATTATATGAAAACATGAAGCGTTTGCTAATAGTTAACACTAATTATCATTTCTGATCCCTATGAATTCAAACACAACTAACATTAGAGATAATTATTTTTTTTAGTGTAATAATGTAGAAAATCCCCCTAAAAATATAATCCCAATATTATGTGATATTAACATTAGAGATAATGAGAAAAAAATAGGATATTACACTACCAGTAAAACATTTTTGAACAGTAAGATTTAATATTTTTAAAGTCTTTTCTGCTCACAAGCCTGCATTTATTTGATCCAACATACAGCAAAACAGTGAATATTTACTGTTTAAAATAACTGCATTTTAGCATCATTAAAAAACATTTATTATCATTTTTATGTTGAAAACAGCTGAGTATAATTTTTTCAGGTTTCTTTGATGAATAGAAAGTTTAGAAGAACAGCATTTATCTGAAATAGAAATCTTTTGTAACATTATAAATGTTTTTATCATTACTTTTGATCAATTTAAAGCATCCTTGCTAAATAAAAGTATTAATTTCTATAATTTCTTATAATTATAGAAAAAATATACTGACTCCAACCTTTTAGTGTATAATGTTACAAAAGCTTTTTATTTCAGATAAATGCTGATCTTTGTATCTTTCTATTTATCAAAGAGTCATGAAATGCACTCCACTGTTTTAAATATTGATAATAACAATAATAAATGTTTCTTGAACAGTAAATCAGCATATTAGATGGATTTCTGAAGGATCGTTTGACACTGAAGACTGGAGTAATGATGCTGAAAATTTTGCTTTGATCACAGGAATAAATTACACTTTAAAATATATTCAAATAGAAATCAGTTATTTTTAATTATTGTAAAAATATTTCACAATATTACTGCTTTTGCTGTATCAAATAAATGCAGGCTTGGTGAACAGAAGAGACTTCTTTAAAAACTTACTGTTCAAAAATGTTTGACTATTAGTGTATGTCATAAGATTTTTGTTTCTGTTTAATTAATAAATGGAGCAAATTACATGATTTTTATCAGTTTTCTTCTTTTAAGTTTCAAACTTGAAAAAAAGTGTAAATAAACAACTGCAGTTTGTTGTAAAACTTTTTAGTTTTAGTGGGTTCATTTTGTTTTTTATATTGGCCATAGGCTTCTCTTGAACCAGCATACCTGCAGTGAAACGAGCTCTTACATTTTTAAGTATTTGTGCCTTCCTTGCATAATGACTACATATTGCTGCAGTGCTGGTTTTCAGGTCTCTGATGTAACCTAACATACAGTGGTGAGACTGATTGAGCTCTTCAGTCGCTGTTCAGTGTCTGGGTGCTGAAACCTATTGTGTCATGATTGATGCCGTTTCTCCCACTCACAAAAGAACATTTTAAAAGGTCTTGCTCATTTACTTTCTGTGTTATTTTATGTCAAATATAAATAAAGTTGTTAAGCCACTGGAAAAACTATTAAAGGAACGGAGTTTTGAGTGAAGGCTGACATACCAGCTCAGATGCAGTCCAGACACGAGCGGTTTAACATTAGCCGTTTTAAACCAACGTCTAAGACTCATCATAAACTTTAGCTGACACACACGCACTCTTATCTGGCAGATTTTAGTTATGTGCATCTAGACCACATGCCAATGTTCCCTCTCAAGAGACTTTAGGACTATAAAAGAGAGCTTTGGGCAGCCGTCCAACAAAACAATTAGCCATATTCTCGCAGCGCATGGGAATCCAGGGTCCACTTTATCTTTCTAATGACCGACCCTCCCTGCCTCCTCCTCCTCCTCCCGCTGCCGGGCAGAGCGCAGCTGACCCGGGCAGTGTTCAGTGTTCTCTGCGGTGGTCTTGCTGTGATGGAGCGCCTTGACTTATCCGTGCTGATATATATATATACGATGAACATGAGCTTCGCACAGGAAATAAGCGGAACTCCTTTACATTAAAAGAAAAGGCTTTCTTTTGATTTTCAAATGATGACAAAAAAAGAAGACGAAGAAGGGGTGAAAGAAAAGATCGTTCTGCCTTTTTTCTCTTAGGGGAGGTGTGGGGAGATTTCCAGCGTCCCGTGAGAAAAAGATGTCCCATAAAACGTATTAGCATGAGATATAAATATTTTACATCCTCTGGAGTGCCATTAAAATCTTCATAGAAAACTTTGATTGTCTCATTAGATTGAGACAATTATATAAACGAATGCTCAAAAAAATAAGAAAAAGATATACTATGCACCTTATTTTTCCAGAAGAGCAGGCGTGGCCATTTGTAATTTTAATATGTCTGGCTTCCGGTCTCATCTGCTTCCAGCTGTTTTTAGCTGTACAAAACAGCTCGTTTTGTGCTTGATGTTGCTAACTGGTGTGTAGCACCATATTATTTTAAGGTATTATCTTAATTATGAACACAGTTCTTTGTAGTGCAAACAGTTTTACGTTTACTGCACGTCGTTATTCTTCTCCTTATTATACGGCGGCTTATAAATGGGAAAGACCAGAAAACAACTTCCATTGAAAAATAAGGTGAATATGTACACTTAAAAATAGGCTTATAGTAATCTTTATAGACGATATGAAAATGCAACAATTGTTGCTTAAATAATTCATAATTACGCCTGAATTTGCCCATTTCGCCAATGTTATAAATGATTAACGATAATAATGTTTGAACTAAGGAATCCAAAAGCTAGAAAGAAAATATAATTTTCTTGTTCCCTTTTGAAAAGACTTCTATGTTTTGTTTTACAATATGAATTACACACAGTCAGCATACTTCAATTTTAAAAGCTCCTCAAGTAGCTAAATACGGTCTACAAATAACCACAGTTGAGTTTATCTTTTTGACGAATTGCTAACAACCTATGCTTTTGGGTTTGATATGTAACCGTGTGTGATTTAAGTGAAATGAAACAAAAATCGCATGAATCATAAACCACCATGACAAAAACCCAAAGGAAATTTCTGAGGGAACCCACATAGGGTTCCCGCCAATTTGACAGGCGTCACGAAAGCTCTATTTGAATAATAAATGTATTACGTCAACACTACGTCTGGATTTGCCATTAAAATGATTCCGTAATACTGATAAGAAAAAACGTCTCAAAACACAAAAATAATAACATTTAAGCATAACCCTGTTACTAAACAGCCAAAACACCACATTTAAATCCCTTAGGCCTAAACTGTGTGAGTAGAAATCTCATTTTAAAACTTATCAGAAGATTTCACAATGTTTATTGCCCAAGCGTGTGTGCTGTGTGTGTGTGTATGTGTATGTGTGTGCTTAAGCCTCCCTCGCTCTCAGTCTCGCACAGATCACCCCTCAGCCTCTCCTTACAATAACAGCGTGTGATGGATGATGGCGGCGGCTTGTTATTGTCTTGCGCCATCAAACCGTTTTGTCTCACCGCGCGGATTTCTGTAATTCTGCGAGGGAACAGTGATGACTAGTTTAATGTGGAATACAGTTATATACGCGGGGGCAGTGTTTTTCTAAGCCGTAAGGCCGCGGCGTGGCTGTGACATCGGGCGTCCCATCATCGGTAACTCCGGGTAACTCGTGCTCTCGCGCCCCTCAGAGGAGTGACGCATAAATAACTGTCCGCGCGCTATAAACATAACGGTCACAACCCCGCGCGAAATTAAACAACGGCTGCACAGTGAGATTAAGAGCCGTGCGATTTACTGGTCTAAAAACAACTGACCTTAAACACGGACCACGTCAGCTTGCATTTTTTCTCTGGCCTGACTACTTTAAGAAAAAATCAGAGTCGCGGGAATTAAGAGAGATTTTAGAGAAGTTTCTCGATCTCCAACCGATTTCCAAAACGGTTAAAGCCATGCTTATCTGATGACAGATATATCATGATAAAGAGAAGGTTTACGTTTCTTCCGATTAAGGGAATTAATCATGTTATCTCTCGCAGGCAGGGTGACAGGGTGACATGTCCTCTCGCCAGAGATCTTGAGAGAAAAAGGTGGGGCGAAATGATAACAAGGTTCACACAGGTCAAAGCAAAGTGAATAAACATGAACTCTCTGTCCGTGGTCGATCAAAGAGGTAACTTGGACCATTTGAAACTATAACGTCTTTATTTACAATTATTCTAATGCCAACAGCAAAGGCGCGTTATGTTATGACACTCCGCGTAACCAAAGCTCTATATGTATAATGCTTTCTCGTGTTTTTTAATAAAAAAGTGATGACAGAATCTTTATAAAAACAGTTGCATAAAATCACACATCGTTGCCTTGTACCAGCAAGGCCCAAGTGTGAATATTTAAATAGATAGCAATTTCTCTTTACAGGAATGCGAGTGAGGATGTTGTCCCCAGTTATTCCCACTCGTGTGTTAGATAGGAGATGACGTGTTATTCTTTTTGAATAAAAATATTTAAAACAGTCCATGTTTAAGTCCATTTGGTGTCTCATGAAGCTGTAGTCCCACATAAACGTGTAGAATTCAGCATTTCTTTAAGTTCATTTTCTGGTTTGCCCGCCACCATAAACGGCCACGTCTGTGGGAAAAAATATGAATGAACGTTCAATCAAAATTGGTAAACACGCCAAATAACTTCAAAGCTTTTAAAATGTATATATTGCAAACATAACATACATAAAGAATATACACCTAGGATATTCCATACCACTTTGTCAAGTAGGTTACTGTACACTCTCAAAAATAAAGGTTATTTATTGGCATCGATGGTTCCATGAACAACGTTGAACATCCATGGAACCTTTCAAATGCAGAAAAGGTTCTTCATAGTGGAAAAAGTTTCTTTAGATTTTTAAGAAGGTTCTTTTAAGAACTGTTCACTGAAAGATTCTTTAGGAAACCAAAAATGGCTGTTCTATGGCATCACCACAGAAACACCCCATTGGAGCCTTTATTTTTAAGAGTGTAACCGTCTATAAATATTGAAATAAAAAGCAAGATGGTATCCGTCATGTATAATTTCTGAAGGACTAATATAACTTTCAGAACATGCTTAAAGTTTTAGGCCTGATCATTTACCATGTATACACTAAAATTAAAAACTTAAATTTAATTATTTTTTCAAAGTAAATCCAAAACAGTTCATCGCGCTAACTGAAAAGTTTCTGCCTCTATTTTGTAAGTAAAAACAAAGTGTTGCCAAACTCAACTTTTGGAATATTGGATAAAAATCGAACTGAAATTTTGAAAACTTATTAAAACGGATAGAAGTGATTGAAAGTACTGTTAAATGGTTGGAAACAAAGGTGTCGTTATAATAACGAAAACATATTACTTTATACATACTGTACAGACCATAAAACGCATCTTGTTTACTGGGATTTTTCAAAAAGTTTGTAAAAAGTTTCTCACCAGGTTGACTGGATGTATGTAGCCATTCTCGTATTTGTCATTGGCGAGTATCTGTCGCAGGTGCGCGATGTAGCTGGAGGCCAGCCGTAGCGTGTCTAGCTTGGACAGTTTGGTGTCCGGCGGAACCCACGGTAACGTTGTCTTCAACCGGGAGAAGGCTTTGCTCAGGACGCGCATCCTCGCCCTCTCCCGCGCGTTCGCCGCGTTCCTCTGGACCTGCTTGCCCTCCTGGGCCACACCATTAGGCGCCGATTTACGCATGGCGGCTGATTTGCGCCTTTTCCCCGTACATTCTGTCACCGAAGCCCCTTCGCAGTTGGAGCTGTCCTCCGTGCTCTCGTTTGATGTCCCCGGATCTTTACCGGAACCGAATTTCAAAAGACCATCCAGCAGCTCAGACTCGTGAAATTCATCCACATCGCTGATGGAGCCGGTGGACATATTGAGCTAGAGGCGAGGATGTAGTGGTGAAAGTTGCGAGTTTGTTATTCTCTAACTGGACCTGGAGATCAAGCCACTGCCTTCAGAGCAGAAACGTGTCATGCGCGAGTTGAGGATGAGCGTAACTTGTAACTCACGAGCTAAAGGATCTTACCATTTATCTCTTGAGCTCAGGGGCGTAACCCCCGCACGCGGCATCATACTCCTAGTGGAAGCAAACACTAAACTTGCTCAGATAATCACAGTTGTGCACCAGTTTTGCAGTGATATAGTATAATGTTGACATTTACCACACGTGTATACAGAAACAGAAAAATCTACAAATTATAGGTTTTAATTCACGGTGCATTTTTAGATTCAGGCATAATAGTTCACACAATATTATAGTATAAACATAAATAAATTATTAAAGTTTTAAAACTATTACTTAGAAATATAAATAAAAATATAACAATATATTATTATAGGCTAACAAGTGCATCACAGTTATTCAGTGACAATAAAACCACGATAAGCACACAATATAAACAGAATAAATAATAATAATAAAATAAGAATCGTAAATGTTTCCAGTAAAAGAAAAAAATGTTTTTCAGAACACAATTCAGCCTCGGTATTTATTAGCAGCCTAAAACAGCTTGTCACCCCCTTTTCAATGAAAAAAAAAAAAACAAATTTTGCCAAGAACTTTTAAATTCTTAATTTCAAATAAGTGTCAAATTGTTTTTCTTTCTTTCTTTGCCCGTATATGTATTTTCGGTTCAATTATTAAGGCAACTATATTCACCTTATTTTTCCTATAAGAGTGGGCGGGGCCATTTGTAAATTGTATGGGGTTGGCTTCTCTCTCATCCACTTCCAGCTATTTTTAGCTATATAAAACAACTGTTTTTGCTGCTTGATAATGCAAATTGGTGTCTTACCATATTATTTAATGTATTTTCTTACTTGTGAACACACTGAACATTATTATTATTATTATTATTATTAAAACGTTACATAAAAAAATTAATTCTGCATTTTGAATTTTGTATTCCGTATTATCAGTTGAAATCCGTAAAATAGCTATACATTTATATTTTAATAACTGCTGACAGACGTAAATGTTTGTATGTGTCACGTTGAGCATCACTTGCACTTGCCCTCTGAATTCCTTGGAGTTGTCAGGTGGCATTTGACTGAGGATTTTATTTTAATGGTGGGTCTCTGACCGGAAATAACGGTTGTGCGCGAACTGGAACAGTGGGATTCATAAAATGGTACAGTGGTGACCCCACGCGTAATCGCGCATTGCTCATGGGAGAGTCCGTGCAGCTTTCAGCACCGATGCCCTCTAATAGGATCCCACGAGAAGCGTCTCAAATGGCCCACTGGCGCCTCCGGAGGGGCACGTGAAATGGATACTCCGCGTCCCCAAACCCCATGTTTTGCTTTTTTAATGGCACCCCACACCGGTCTCTAATACAACCGACTAATTCAAGCCAAAACATCCCGATCTGTGCGAGCTACAAGTGCCGCGGCTAAAAGCGACTCGAGAGTGGTTTTAAATCAGGTGATGATTGCTACGACACACGCGGGGCATCTGCTCCTTAGTCAGCATGTTAGTTAATGCCCATCACCTTTTGATGTTCTTAGTTATAGTGACGCACAGATTAAAAGAATGCGTAAAATTGCAAAAAAAGAACGACACGTCAACGCGCTAATTGCAAGCTTAGAGATTACCAAAGAAGGACAGAGAGAATCTCCAGAGATCTGCCCTCTGACACCTCAGAGTTCCGGTGTCTCACAAACAGCATCCCTCCTCTCTCTCTCTACCACAGCAAATTACCAAAGGTATTTTAACCTTGCCATAGTTCTTAACCTGACAGATGAATGGACAGATCTGGTTTCTCGCAGTGGCATATCAGGTTTTACAGAGAATACAGGTGTGATAAATCAAAGAGAGTTGTTTTCAATTATCTCAAATTGAAGAACCTTTATAGATGCTCAGAGCAGGTACATAAAAGTATTTTTAGGATATGGTAATAGGGCCATACAGTCTTTCTGACTGCGAGTCTCTCCCTTTCTTCCTCCCTGGTGGGTGGGCTGGTCACAGAAAATAAAAGCGGGATATAAGATTAATCGTCCTGTCCTAGTGCAGCATTATGTGAAGAGCTTAAAATAGCCACTGTTTTCCACAGTCACTCTCAGACTGAGCTCTCTCCTCTTCTGTGACACTAAACCCCAAAAAGGTAAACAGATAGCTTAATACAGAATGGTCTTTATATTGTTTTAATAACAGTATAAAAAAAGAACACGACTTGCAGAAATCATATTTACATTTTTCATTTTGATATATTAGTCAAATCTGGAGCATCCAAAATTGAAAAAAATAAAATGCATAAAATACGAGAAAAAAAAAAGACCCATTAAATGCTGCAATTATTAATATTTGTTTTATTATTAATAATAAAAAATAATAATAACAACAATAAAAAGAGAGCCTGTATGGTCATAACTTAATGATGATTCCAAAAATGAAGTACTCATAATAAGAGTGTATCACATTTAATAATGCTCATAATCAGATTACAATTACTTTATGCATCACAGGATTACATATTTCTCACACAATGACAGTAAATCATTAATAATTTATTGATTCTCTTTAATTCTTTTTTTCTCCTTAATGTCACTTAATGGTCACATTGACAAGCATGCAAACAAATATTTCTGTTTTATTTTATTTTATTTTATTTTATTTCATTTCATTTATCAACTCACAAACCCACTGCAGTTCTTACATGAAGCCCTGTTTTTTAGTAACATTTTCATAATAATCATTTTAATTCTTATAATATATTCCCCCTATATATACACATAGTTTTAATGCCTGTGCTGATTTTTATTTTCATTCAGTTATTAAAAATAATGTAAAAAATTATATGAATTATACAAATAAAAATGTCAGGCATTATAAAATGCACATTTTGCATGCATTTTATCAAAGGTGTTTGAACAGTAAGATTATTAATGTTTTTAAAAAAGACTCTTCTGCTCACCAGGCCTGTATTTATTTTATCCGAAGTACAGCAAAACAGTACAATTCTGAAATATTTTTACTATTTAAAATAACTGCTTTCTATTTGAATATATTTTGAAATGTAATTTATTCCTGTGATCAAAGCTGGTGATTTTCAGCATCATTATTCTAGTCTTCAGTGTCACATGATCCTTCAGAAATCATCAACCAGCTGATTTGCTGTTCAATAAATATTTATTATTATTATTATCAGTATTTAAAACAGTTGAGTAAATTTTTTCATGATTCTCTGATGAATAGAAAGATCCAAAGATCAGCATTTATCTGGAATAAAAAGCTTTTAGAAATTAATACTTTTATTTAGCAAGGATTCTTTAAATTGATCAACAGTGATGATAAAGATATCTATAATGGTACAAAAGATTAGACAAATGCTGTTCTTCTGAACTTTCTATTCATTAAAGAAACCTGAACAAATTCTATTCAGGTGTTTTCAGCATAATAATAATAATAACAACAATAAGTGTTTTTTGAACAGCAAATCAGAATATTAGAATGATTTCTGAAGGATCATGTGACTAGAACAATGATGCTAAAAATTCAGCTTTGAAATCACAGGAATAAATTAATTTTAAAATATATTCAAATAGTAAACAGTTATTTTAAATAGTAAAAACATTTCTACATTTACTGTTTTTGCTGTAGGCCTACTTTGGATAAAATAAATGCAGGCTTGGTGAGCAGAAAAGACTTCTTTAAAAAATAAAAATCTTAAAAAACTTTTGACTGGTAGTGTAGTATATCAAAATAATGACCTTACATGATATCTACTGCAAAAATCTTTTTATAAACACTAACTGCATTTCAGTTTCTCTGGTGTAATGGTGACAGGCAGCAACAGGTGAGCAGCAGTCTTTGAAAATGAAAAATGATTGAACAAATGCCTCAGAATGTGAAGTTCTCAGTGGTGTTAGTGGGGATATCACTAATTAGCTGTATAGGGTCAAAGGTTACTGGAAACTGGACACTCACATGTCCACATCCGACTTAGAACTCAAGCAAACACACACTCTAATACTGAGATACACACACTCACAAACAAAAAGGAGAGGCGGTCACCCAACTCGCAAGATGACAGATAACAGCAACTGCACGCACACTTAATCTTACGTGTACTTCAACGACGCACTCGCTGCAACGTGGCAGCTAACAAATGGCGTTTCCAGGCCAGAACTAAACTCTAGGACGGGAAAAAATTTTAAGTGACAACCCTGGTAAAAAAAAATAAAGAGATGAATTAGAATAACAAAACAAGACGAAAAGACGATGATTTACTGGCTCCAATACAAATTAGCCGGTTAGGCAGCTCTCGGGTCAAACATTGTGGAGTCACTTAATAAAAACATAACACCTCATGAAAGACTTTATAACTGACAAACTGTTTAATATAGACGGATGGCGTGGTTTTAAATGCTGTTTTTAAAAGAGGAAGCCTGACACGTGCAATACATAGGAATGTTCGAGACAAATCTGTTGGTTAGCGAAAATGTAGCTTATTGTTTAGATAATCATATACAGTTATGTCTGTGCATCTGACCTGTAGGACGGTTACTGTGTCACAAGGGACACGGACGCAAGCGAGGAGCGAGACGAGGGCATGGAGTGCAGTCTGGGATGAACGCTGACCTGGAATGGATTGGCTGTCAGATATTATCAAGATGTCTTGCAGCTGTGTATGTGTTGTATTTGTGGATGTGTGTGTGGCTTGTGTTTATGTTTGTGTGTGTTTTGGGGTAGGGAGGCTGGGAGTGGCGGTGTAACTCCCCTGCATTGGAGCTGCTAACTGCCAAGGTCAATGTCCACAGTCGGAATGCACAAGTGTTTTGCCTTGTCGCAAAGTTTTAGGGAGGACGCAACAACGCCGGACATGAATACTTGCAAAGAAAAATCATTTTAAACAATACGAGGGAGATTCTGGCTTGCAGGGTGTCTTTGGAAGGTGTTGCTAAGAACTTTCAGTGTTTGACAATGGTTAAAAATACAGACTTTGTAAGTTATTGAATGAAGATGGAAACAATAATTCATCTTTAGGGTGTCTATTGTTGTGCAATTTGTCCTTAGAACAGTGATTTTTTAAAACAAATGTAAACATTAAAAGTAATGTTCTAATAAACATTCCAAAAATATGTCAAAATGCTTGAAGGTGTGGAAATGCACACACACATACATCAGGGTTCATATGTGACCCTGGACCACAAAACCAGTCATAAGGGTACATTTTTTAAAATTGAGTTTTATACATCATCCGAAAGCTGAATAAATTGATTTCTATTGAAGTACGGTTTGTTAGGATAGGACAATATTTGGCCGAGATACAGCTATTTGAAAATCTGGAATCTGAGGGTGCAAAAAAAAAAAAAAAAGAAAGAAAGAAAAATCTAAATATTAAGAAGATTGTCCAAATTAAGTTCTTAGCAATGCATAATGCTGATCAAAAATTACATTTTGATATATTTACAGTAGGAAATTTACAAAATATCTTCATGGAACATGATCTTTACTTAAAATCATAATGATTTTTGTCATAAAAGAAAAATCAATAATTTTGACCCATACAGTGTATTGTTGGCTATTGCTGCAAATATACCCGTGCTACTTCTGACTGGTTTTGTGGTCCAGGGTCATAAATATTGCCAAGAATGTTTTTTTTTTTTTTGCAATCTCACGACCAATTCATATGTGTTTTATGAGGTGGCTAATTCGTACGAATTCGTACGTCTTCACTCGTATGATTTTGTACGATCTGTCTAGTCGACCCAGTGATGGGTAGGTTTAGGGGCAGGGTTTGGGGTAGGTCATTCATACGAATTCATACAAATTGGGAAATTCGTACAAATAAGCCACCTTGTAAAATATGTCTACGAAGTAGGTAAATGACTTAAAATGCATATCAGAATAGTATAATGTGTAATGTGGCTGGAATTGTATGCTTTTTATGTTTGTTTGTTTTAAAATAAACACATAAAATAGTTGTAATAACTTTTTAATATACCAATCTTATGACTTTAATTACAGCATCAGTGACACCAAAATATGTAAGGGTCTGTCTTTTATTAATTTATCTTATTCTTATAAAATATAGTTTACATATATTTTAAAAATGTAAATATATTTTAAAATTGTTTATTTTTAGGATACTAAAATATTTTGAAAATATTTTTAATATAATTAAACTGCATAATTTTACCATTAAAAAAAATACCTATATCAGGGGTGTTTCCTCCGAAGGAGGCAGTGTCTCCTCAAAATACTGGATGAGAAAAAAAAAAAGAACTGTAGTACAAAAATAAAACAATACTAACATTACAAAATATAACATTACAGAGTGTAACCACCTTTTTACCCTTTTTCACCGGTCTCATCCACATCCAGCTATTTTTAGCTGTACAAAACAGCTCATTTTGCTGCTTGATACTGCAAATTGGTGTCTTACCATATTATTTTAATGTATTATCTTAATTATGAGCAAAAACAGTTTTACCATTTACTGCACTTTCCTTTTATTCCTTCCCTATAGTGGCTAATGAACTGGAAGTCTCACCCATAGGCTTACTTCCGCGTTGAGGAAAAAGGTGGATAAATCACTTGTTTTTCTTTAAAAAAACAAAAAAAACAAAAAAAGAAAACCTTGTCCAACAGCAACGCCAGCAGGTAAAGTTACAGTGGGTGTCCGCGTCTCTCTAAATTTTAGTGTCTATGACCAATATTTACAGAGCTTTGATGACTAATGAGTCGTTTTTTAATTTAATAAAACTTTTATTTTTAATTGATATACATGAATGGAAGTTTTTATCTCTGACCTTCAGAACTGTTCTCTAAAAATATTGCCGTTCTGTCCAGAAGGTAGGAAAACAGTTCAAAAATGTAATAATTCTCACCAGGGAGTTATTTTAAAGATATGTTTATATAAAAGGCAGGCAGGCTTTTTTTTACACTCACACACTGTGGGTTCATCTTAAAGTTGTGCATATGGGGACGGCCGGACAGATGTGGGGTCACCCCAAAGCTGTGTTTATGGGAGATTGAGCCGAAGGTCTGATAAATCGATCGTGTGAGCCTGAGGTTATTTACATTATATCTCTCACACGGCCAGAGATAAACGACTCTCTCCTCTATATGAGCTTCATCACACTCAACCTACTGCTCCTCTTCTCATCGCTTAAAGTCTATGCGCACACACACGCTCAAACCCACCAGGTGCATGAAACCTCATACTGTGTGAATGTGCGCAACTATGATGGAGATGGAGCGGGACAGATAGAAAGAGAGAGACCGAGATGGAAGGATGCAATCTTTGTACATGCGAGTACTGTGGGAGGAAGTCACATGGGACAGATTTTCAAATGAGCAGAGCCAGCACAATCTATAAAGCTGAAGGTTTCTGTGTCCACAGAGAGCGTGTTATCATCAGGATGAGAGTACAGACCAGCGAGGACAGCTCAGACAACTAACAACCCCCAAACTTCCCAGCAAAACTCCACTATCAAGCCTCCTGTGTCCAAAAGATTGGGGATATCCTGTCTGTGTCACTCTCTTTAAATCTCTTCAGCTTCATGTCTTCCCTATTAGGCTGTGGAAGAACCTTTCGGTTCAGATATACATACCAGTCAAAAGTTTTTGATTTTTAATGTTTTTTAAATAAGTCTCTTCTGCTCTTATTATCATTATGTTGAAAATAGCTGAGTATATTTTTTCAGGTTTGTTTAAAATGAATAGAAAGTTCAGAAGAACAGCATTTATCTGAACTAGAAATCTTGTAACATCATAAATGTTTTTATCCTCACTTTTGATCAATTTAAAGCATCCTTGCTAAATAAAAAAGTATTAATTTCTTTACAGCAAAAAATATTATACTGACTATTTGAATAGTACAGTGTATAATGTTACAAAAGCTTTTTATTTCAGATAAACGCTATATAAATCTAAAAATAAATCTTTGGATCTTTCTATTCATCAAAGAATCCTAAAAAAAATGTACTCAACTGTTTTAAATATTAATAATAATAATAAAAAGGTTTCTTGAGCAGCAAATCAGCATATTAGAATGATTTCTGAAGGATCATGTGACACTGAAGACTGGAGTAATGATGCTGAAAATTTAGCTTTGATCACAGGAATAAATTACATTTTAAAATATATTCAAATAGAAAACTTAGAAGTTAGTTTAAATAGTAAAAATATTTTACAATTTTACTGTTTTGGATCTCTGGATCAAATAAATGCAGGCTTGATAAGCAAAAGATACTTCTTTAAAAATCTTACTGTTCAAAAACTTTTGACTAGTAGTGTATCTAGTCAATGAAATGCAGCCTGTTTTTGTTTTTTGTTTTTTGTTTTTTTTCACAACAACACCCTTGCAAAGCACCCTATTTAATCAGCATACCTCAGCAGCCACATAGTAACACCCTGGAAACCACACCATCATAGCATTTCTCTTAAAAACAGTACACAAATTGAAATAAGCTTGAATAAGAAGAAGCTATATTTGGTGCAAATAATCCCAAAATACAGCACTAACACTCACAAACTTCTGTTTTCCTCACATATACTGTACATCTGATATTTCTCAACATTAGTGGCTGTGTTTTTGCCAGTCGGCCCATTAGCAGGATAATGAGAGAAAGAGAGCTGGCTGTGTGCGGCTCGTTTCGTAATGCTGCATCTGTGACTCATAGCTCAAACACTACAAACACACATACAAAGCTCATACTCCAGCATCATACTTCCATCAGTCTGTTTGACAAGCCTGACACCACTTGTTTATGTCTACAAAACGGAATTAATATCATGCAGTAAAAATAAGAGGAGGGAGATGCTAAAGTGAACGATTTGAATGGATGAAGTGTTTTTCTTCTCTCTTCGCCAGAGATCAAGGGTCAGGTTCCTGTTCGAAAAAGTCATATCTTGATGTCTACCGTTTAATGTGACGGGTTCTGTGTTCGTACATGTGTGCGCTTGCTCTAGTATTCACTCCCTACACTGTCTTATCACCAAAAATTAGTGCCTGCCAAACAACGTTATGGTAAAGAGCGGTTCTGAGGTTGGTTCTGACCCACTCCCAGGAAGCCTTGATATCAGTATGGCTCAGATGGAACTCTCTTGGGCATCTGCAGCACTGATAACTAGGCGGAGAAGCAGACTGGAGTCCGCCGAGTGTCCGTCCAGACGGAGAGAAGCCCTATCGCAGCAGTGATAGAGAGGACATGGTGACTGCCTCTAATGCAATATGTCTCAAACTCCTACGTTATGATACCATACATGACTGCCTCCCTATTCTCACACACAAGCGCACATGGCTTTCTCTATTTTCTATAGATTTCCATCCACAGAGAGGCCTATCAGTTCAGATATGGAGTCCCTCCATTAAACTGTTTGTCTCGATGTTTTATACAATTCTAATTTTTAGCTTTTCAGTGTAAAAATTGTCTTAGTGTCATTTTACAAATATTATAACTGAGTTCTAAAGAAAACCATTACGTGCTGGTATTTCAGAATAAATGGTCAAATTGTTTGCTTTCTGTTACAAGGGTTTCCTAAAAACTTAGAACCACACTCTTAAAAATAAAAGTTAATTACTGGCATTGACGGTCCCATGAAGAACCTTTAACATCCATGGAAACCTTTAATTCCACAAAAGTTTCTTTACAATTTAAAAAGGTTCTTCAGATTTTTAAAATGTTCTTTTTAGAACAGTTTGCTAAAAAGTTCTGTGTGGAACCAAAAATGGTTCTTCTATGACACTGCTGTGAAAACAAAACAAACAAACAAAAAAAGTATGAGCCAATTTAAATAAACAATATTGCCATTGCCATCCCCTGAAAATTTCAATATCAGCTCAATATATATATCAATATATTCTCTGTGGTACAGTTATGACACTTCGTTTGACCAAAAATCTGTATCTTGTTTTCATGGTTTATCATGGTTTTTCCCCTGACAGCTTTCTTATGATTCGGAATGCAAACAGTTGGAGAAACACTGCATTACAATTGTGATCCAAACAGATACGCCACATGTAGCTTGAGCAGTTTTTGATGTAAATCAGGTTGTATACTTTTAAAATCTGAAGCAAAAACAAAATCATCTGAACTTGGCTTTGTCAAATTATGCTACATAAAACATCTGCAGCAGACGGGCTGAATTATAATGCAAATTCACTCTCTGACAGCAGGTGGCGCTTATGGAAGAGCAGCGATACAGCGTTTACTTGGTTACCGCTGTAAACAAAGCAGCTGTGCTTTTAAATACTACATTAATATGCAGTTCTTGAGTTCGCCTGCCAATCCAGTCCTGATGGTTAATGATAAACAAACTTGGCTTGCTGTCCTTAATGGGGGCTCAAACCCAAGGCTTGGCCCCCATAGTGGTACTACCTAGAGGGAGAATAACAGAAATAGAGGAGGTGATGGGGAGGTGGAGGGATGCCGGAAGAACTGACGCTGGGACGGTGCAGTGAGAGCTACTTATATAGGCTTGTAATGATAATTGACAGGACTGAATGATTAGGTTCCTCCCAAACCTAAGTCTGGAACTTCATTTCTGAAAACAGTCAGTTCCTCTCAAAGATACATTCATAGAAACTCCCACCTCCCAATTCCAATATATCTCACATGGTAAGTTTGCTCTGCCTGCTACATTATTTTCTCCTCCTTGTTTTCGTCTTCACCATCTCTGGTTTCTGTTAACAGTCGTTTGCAGTTGGTTCATTTGTCTAGCTAAAGAATAATGTATTATTAATAGTTTTAAAAGTTCTCCAACCATTAGTCAGAAGTGTATGCAGTTAACAGGGATTCCCTCTTAATTCATGACGCTGTCGGCACTAGTTTTTTTTTAGATTCATACTGTGCTTAATTTAAACCGGCGTACCGTTTGAACTGGTATATCGCCCAGCACTAGAAGTGAGTGAATCATTCATGAAATAAATGTTTGTAAATGAATTGGTGTTGATTGAACGGTTTCTAAAAGAATCATTGAATGAATCATTCATAAATGGTTTGTTTGTAAATGGTTTCCAAACTAATCAGTAAATGAACCATTCATAAATTAAATGTTCTTTTGATTCATATCTTTTCAGTGGATTCAAACCTTTTCAAATTGGAAGATTCACTTTAACAAAAAAAAAAAAAAAAACACCTTTCAAACCATTGTCACCAATGTTCTCTGTGATCTATAGGCTTATGCTGCTTTTGGGAAATGCAGCCCTGGTTCTCAAATTCAACAAGACCATCTGCAACAGACCACTGGAGAGGACATTTGTGAACTGGGACCACAAAACCAGTCATAAGGTTCCATTTTTTTAAATTGAGATTTATACATCATCTGAAAGCTGAATAAATAAAGCTTTCCATTGATATATGGTTTGTTAGGACAGGACAATATTCGGCCGAGAAACAACTATTTGAAAATCTGGAATCTAATGGTGCAAAAAAATTTAAATATTGAGAAAATCTCCTTTAAAGTTGTCCAAATGAAGCTCTTAGCAATGCATATTACTAATCAAAAATAATTTGATATATTTACGGTAGGAAATTTACAAAATATCTTCATGGAACATGATCTTTACTTAATATCCTAATGATTTTTGGCATAAAAGAAAATCAATCATTTTGATCCATACAATGTATTGTTGGCTATTGCTACAAATATACCTGTGCTACTTACAACTGGTACAACTGGGTCACAATCATTAGTGAATAGAAACTTATAGTTCAGTCTGTTCCTCACATATAGCTAAAATATTTGCTTCAAAAGAGCTGGAACATATCACACAAATCACATATGATACCTTTACGGTGCTTTTGTGTCAGTGTGTTCAGCTTGAAAGCTCCAGTCCTCATTCATACTGCAGTAACTTCATGGAGCAATTTTTCAAAACTTCTTTTATGTTCCACAGGAGAAAGAAAGCCATGTGGGTTTGGAACAAGATGAGTGTAAGTAAATGATGTCAAAATATTCAATTATTTCTTTAAAATTCCATTTAAAATGGTCAGATCTGAATCTGTGGTTTAGAGCTCTTGCCCATGGACTGCAGTATTTGTAAATCTTGGGGAGGAAATGGATTGAGGGTCAGAGCAGAGACTGAACCCCCAGAACTGCCACTTCAAAATCCATCATCACTTTGTCAGATGGGGTTGGTCTAATGCGCTCTAATGTCTTCCAAAAGGATGTTACTACAGGAAGGAACACGAGGAGAGAGAAGTGGTCCCTGGGGTGTGTGTGTGTGTGAGTGTGTGTGAACCTCAAACGTGTGCATCAAAGCAAGCAATGGTTCAAGGAGATGTTGCAGTAAGCGCCAAAGTCTATCAATCAGTAACATACTTCATTACATACCACAAACACACATACAGTAATATTCTAAAATATTATTGCAATTTGAACGGTTTTCTATTTTAATATATTTTAAAATGTAATTTATTCCTGTGATGCAAAGCTACATTTTTAGCATCATTACTCCAATCTTCAGTGTCACATAATCCTTCAGAAATCATTCTAATATGCTGATTTGGCACTGAAGCAACATTATTATTATTATTGATGTTGAAAACAGTTATGGTTAATAGCTTTGTGGAAACCACAATCATTTTTATGATTCAATGATGAATAGAAAGTTCAAAAGTAAAGCATTTATTTGTAATAGAGATACTTTGTAACATTATAAATGTAACTTTTGTTCTAAAACTTTTGATTAATTTAATGCATCACTGCAAAAAAAAAAAATCTTACTGACCCCAAACTTTTCAACAGTATTGTACCATAATCTGTTGTTTTATATAAAGTTTTCTGTCAGATTTAGCCAACATTTAGATTTAGCCAAGTAAACTCCTACACACATATATAGGTGTGAGATAAACTGAAGATTAAGGGTCATTAAAACACAATCAATGTCATTTGTTTTTGTCCCCTCCAGTATTTCTTTATCTCCATCTGTTCTTACCATGGAATGCAATATCATTAACAGTGACCCTGAAAAGCTAAACCGCTTGATATTTTTCTTCCTTCGAACATATTTGTAACTTTTTTGTTTAGTTGGCGGTATTTACGTTTTTATCTTTGTTTATTGTCCGTCTAGCACAGTGTTAAGTGTGTGTCTGCTTCTCAAGAGACCAGCTGCAGGCGTTCTACGACACTTCCCATGTTCACAAACGCTCTCTCTATGCAGCTGAAGCTTCATTAGGTATTTAAGCTCTGTTGTACAGAGACGAGGTGAGCAATGACTGATGACTGAGCCGTTTTATTTAACACCAACACTTGGGGATAGTCAAGACTGAGTGATTCATGTATAACGAGTCCTTCTCTCACTCACTCACATGCACATATACATGCACTCACATCCAGACACACACACACGGATACATATAAACACCTTATACATTTTCCAATTCCTCCCCGTGGTCCTTTCATCCTTCTCTCGCTCTGTAAACATGACAGAGTTTAGCAGATGAACGAAGTTGAACTCATACAGTGTGGAGTAACACTCATGCTAATGACATTCCTGTACACATTCACACACCTAGATAGTTACTTTTGTCTCTCAAAGGAACAGTTCACACAAAATTCATACATTATGTCATTTACTCACCCCTTTTTTCACTGTAAAAATATTGCTGCAATTAGTTACAACTTAAAATTTTAACTAAAAACTTAATTGTGATCCAAGATGTTCATGCCTTTCTTTCTTCAGCTGAAAAGAAATTAAGGTTTTTGAGGAAAACTTTCCAAGATTTTTTTCCATATAGTGGACTTCAATGGAAGCCACTATAATTGCAGTTTCAATGCAGCTTCAAAGGACTCTACACGATGGCTGAGCAATAAGGGTCTTATCTAGTGAAACGATTGTCTGTTTTCTAAACAAAAAAGAAAAAAAATCATATACATTTTAACCACAAATGCTCATAATGCACTAGCTTTGTGTCCATGAGTTCACGCTTTACGTAAACACGTTGGAAAGGTCACACGTTGTTTGTTCTTCGTCTGTGTACTTCGGTTCAAAAATGTAAAGTAGGTCAAAAAACTCATCAAATGTCTAATTTTCGCTTCCATAAACATAGTTGTATTACCTTTTTTTTTGTAAAGGGCGTTTGACTTTCTTTGCACTTCGCTTCGTAAACACTGGGTCGGTACTTCCGCCTAACCTTTCCAAAGTGAATACGTAACACGCAAAAGTCAAGCTCGTGCAAGACGAGCATTTGTGGTTAAAAAGTATATCAATTTTTATTTATTTTTAGAAAATGACTGATCGTTTAGCTAAATAAGACGCTTATTCCTCAACAGGGATCGTGTAGAGTCCTTTAAAGCTACAATGAAACCGCAATTTTGATCTTCAAGCCATTGATCTCCACTGAAGTCCACTATATGGAGAAAAATCCTGGAATGTTTTCCTCAAAAACCTTAATTTATTTTCGATTGAAGAAAGAAAGACATGAACATCTTGGATGAAATGGGGGTGAGTAAATTATTAGGAAATTTTTATTCAGGAAATGAACTAATCCTTTAAATTTATCAATTTAGAAGTTTGCATACACCTTACAGGATCTATGAAATGTTAATTATTGTACCAAAATAAAAGGGATCAGACAAAATGCATGTTATTTTTTATTTAGTAATGACTTGAATAAGACTTTTCCCATAAAAGATGTCTACATATAGTCCACAAGAGAAAATAATAGTTGAATTTATAAAAATGACCCTGTTCAAAAGTTTACATACACTTGATTCTCAACACTGTATTGTTACCTGAATGATCCACAGCTGTGTTTTTTTGTTTAGTGATAGTTGTTCATGAGTCCCTTGTTTGACCTGAACAGATAAACTGTAAATGATGCATTTAGAGATGGGGGTGAAAACTTTGAATTTGAAGATCAGGTTAACTTTAACTTATTTTGTTTTCTGGGAAACCTGTAAGTATCTTCTGTAGCTTCTTCTGTAGCAAAATAAGAAAAATGTACACATCTTCATTCTGTTTAAAAGTTTACACCCTTTAATGTATTGTTTTTCCTTCTAAAGCACCAGTGAGCGTTTGAACCTTCTGTAATAGTTGCATATGAGTCCCTCAATTGTCCTCTGTGTGAAAAGATGGATCTCAAATTCATACCGTCATTGTTGGAAAGGGTTCAAATACACAAAAATGCTGAAAAGCCAAAGAATTTGTGGAACCTGAAGAATTACCTGAAGAACAGCAGGCAGTTTAACTGTTCAGGACAAATAGGGAACTCATGAACAACTATCACTTAACAAAAAAACACAGCTGTGGATCATTTAGGTAACAACAGTATTAAAAAAGTGTAAATCAACTACTGAACTTGAGTATTTTTATAAATTCAACTATTATTTTCTCTTGTGGACTATATGTAAACTTGTTTTATGTGAAATATCTTATTCAGGTCAGTACTAAAAAAAATAACATACATTTTGTATAATCCCTCTTATTTTGGTAAAATAATTAACATTTTGCAGATTCTGGAAGACTTTTGACTTCAACTGTATTTCACAAGGAACTGTGTCATTATTTTGTTTTGTTGAAGTTAATGAAGAAGAACGCCTTGAATTTTTTAATAGACGAACTAGCATAAAAAATAATCTCGATACGACTATTGCACCAGGTTGAAGACAATGACTTAACTTCATCAGTTCTCAAGTCTTGTAACCAATTCGGAATAGATATTACACTCGTTTGCATTAAACTAAACTCAATGAAGATTCAAGAGCGACAACCTACTCTATTCCAAACATAATCTTGAAATGAATCCACCAAGAACTAATCATATAACTTGCCAACACGTGAATTTTTTCCCCCTGAACATCACTCTAGTTTCCCTTCAGCGTAACCTCAGTATCCACA